>NC_134698.1:70756053-70868553 GCF_050947455.1 Rhinoderma darwinii | reverse complement strand
GAATCCATGTATTAGTCTAATTATTGTACTATTTTTATCACTGTTTATATTGTGTAAGGAAAAATCTGTTCGCACACGCGTGCGTGTTCTAGAGATCGGTGGGGTTCTCAGTGGTGGGGCCTCCAGCAATCAAAAGTTGCATAACTTTAAATGATACAAAGAGTGTGATTTTTTTTTTATTATTTTTTTTAACCCTGTGGAGCCTTTTTCCACTCACACAATTAGTATAAATTCTTCGTATCTGCAAATTCTATAAGGGCATCAACGAAACATTTTTTTTATGCTTTTTTTTATTTTTTTATTTTTATTTTTTTAAATCTTTCTCAGGTCTTCTTTGTGGATTATGGTAACCAGTCAAAAGTTGATATGAATCTGTTGAGAGAAATCCCCAGCTATCTTCTGGATCTTCCTTTTCAGGCAAGGAAATGGCTTGTTTCTCGCTTTTTTTTTGCTATATTCCAATGCACTATATCTGTCTTCATAACCTGTCATGCGGAGATCATTTCTCTTGAATGGTTAACGAATTTTGCAAATGCTTTTGGATAACCCTCAGGGGGAACATATGTTCTTCAGACAGACATTAAATATGTGTTTGCTTATATAAAAGTCTGTGATTTTTCACTTCTGTGTTTTAATAAATTCTTCAGATTATGGTTCATGGATGTCATCTCCTGACTGTTAAAGTGCCGCGTTCCTGACTGAGTTCTCTATGCTTCGTGCTGCACACTTGTGTCATGTTGGGTTCTTAAATGCAGACTTGTCAGCAGAGCGCTCTAGTGAATTGCGTAACCTAAACACAATTTGCATCCGTTATGCCGTACTTTCTCTATAGGGGGCAGCTGTAAAAATCCTAGAACTGTATGCGGCGGCTAACTGCCCAGATTTTAAAGAGCAAAAATAGCACAGCTGCCAAATGGCATTATTTTTACTATTAGGGGAAGAATGGTGTGAATTGTTGGGTGCCCTGATTCATTTCTCTTTCCTCCAACCTACAGGACCAGGGATGCTCCCCAAAGTATAATAAGTATTAGCAGAGCTGTCTGACTTGATATCTCTTTACAAATTATTCCCCCAGTTTGCACTCGTACATTTTAGTTTTGCAGTAGATTAAATATTTGCATGCTAGGTATGTTTGATCAAGAAATCAAAAGTATATTATGGGTCCATTGCGGATCCATACAACACAAATGTGTAATATGGTCTAAAACTATAAATAAAAAATAAAAAAAGCAACAATTAACATTACTTTGTGATTTTAGGCCCTGGAGTTCAAAATCTGTAAAATGAGACCCTCAGCAAGGTCACTAATCTGTGGAGAACAGTGGAGTCGTGCTGCTAGTGTAAAGTTTAACTCCTTAGTCAATGGGTGCACACTAGTGGTGAAAGTCTTCTCCATCGTACATGGCATCCTGCATGTTGATGTCTATCGCTATTTCGAGACCCTTGTGGAAGTCAGTATAAGAGACCTTCTTATATCAGATGGTTTTGCAGAACCTGCTGAAGAGTCTTATGAATCAAAAGTAAGCATTGTTTCCTTTTACTTTTTATTATTACATAGTCATAATAAAATATTGAAAACTAGAATTATCCATCAGTCTAAGGGTGTGTTCACATCAGATTTCCGTTGATGGGTTTCGTCAGACCTTTCCATCGGGGGAACCCATCAACGAAAAGGCAAACTGAAACCATAGCTTCCATTTCATTACTATTGATTTCAATGCTAATTCTTCCGTTGCTAATGGTTTGTTTGTCTCTGTTCCGTAAGGTTTGTGTGTGTTTGGCGGATACAATAGCGCAGTAGACTGCGCTATTGATTCCACAAAAAAAAATTACAAAAATGGAGACCTTACGGAACGGGAACCATTTGCAACGGAAGCATTACCATTGAAATCAATAGTAATGAAATGGAAGCTATGGTTTCCGTTTGCCTTTCTGTTGATGGGTTCCTCCGATGCAAAGGTCTGACTAAACCCATCTTCGGAAACCGAACGCTGATATGAACAGGCCCCAATGCAATGGTCACTTCAATTATTTCACTTTAATAGTTTAGGTAATGGGGTTAGAGCCTCTACATATAAACCAATCTGCTCAACACCTTTAATTAATAATTGGCTTTAAAGAGTAACAAATTGTTTTCCATAAATCAATAGTATAAGCGTAGAAACTTTTCAGACTACTCTCCTCCCCCTGCCTTCTGCACTGGTCATTCACTATGAATTCACTGGTAAAATCCGTCTTGATTTAAAGGACGGGTGTCTCGAAAAAAAAAAAAATTTTTTTATATAAATTGGATTTTAGTGTGTTATTAAAATAAATTTTATTGATTTTGTGTGTTTGTGTTTTACGTTTTTATTTTTTCTAACTTTTACTTCACTATGGGGGCTGCCATTTTTATTTTTTCATCTCTGTATGTGTCGATTAACGACACGTACAGAGATGGAATACGGCACATACATCCCCATAGAGAATGTGAAGGGAGCCGTTCCATTCACTATAGTGTACGCCGTCTGTGTACGCCGTCTTCGGCCGAGCGACATCCGGTGCCATTTTCATGTGGACCGGAAGCCGCGGCCGGACAGTAAGATGACTACTTCCCGTCGCGGCTTCCAGACGTGATTAGAAGCAAGTACTAGGAGCGGAGAGAGCGGACAGAGCGAAGGGAGCGGCGGCGGCAGGAGCAGGTAAGTTATGTCTGTGTTTGTTCGTGTTTTACTGTGTGATTACAACTGTATGTAAACCTACTACACTGTGCATTCGCTCAAAAAATGGCGACACACCGTGTAGGAGGTTTGAACATGCAATACCCTCCTTTCTCCTGGCACTAGCCAGGATAAAGGAGGGGGGATTCTGTGAGCTCACTAGAGCGTGTGTGTCTACACCAATTTTGCAGCATAAAGCAATGTGGTTGCTTTACCACATGCCAATGTGGCAATTTTGGAAATTGCTCCCTCTAGTGACCATCAGAGGGAAATGTTATAAATTAGAATTTAATTTATAATATTTCCTGACTTGTGAAAAAATAAATAAGACTATGTCTAATCGTGTATATACTAACTGTTAAACTAAAAAAAAAAGAAACAATTTCTAGCAACACATTCCCTTTAAATCCGAGAGACTGATTATCAGCTCACTGAGAGATGAAGTTACAGCGTCTGCCCATAGAGCAGGAGGGACCAGTTGCAGATTGAGAGACACCGACACACGCAGATTCTTCTACTATCTCACCCCAGTGTTGAATTCACAGCTACACTGATCAGTGCTCCTGCTTAATATCCTCCATGCTGCTGAAACTGCTTTTTAGGTTGTGCTACAGAGAGATAAGGGAGCAGGATCCTCTTTTCTCTGTTTGCTGTGTATGGGAGACATCATAGCAGCTAGTCTCCGCTGGCACTGAGTTCAGGGGAAAAAAATTGAGATGGTGCCTGCAGAGGTCATAAATGCAGGACACGTCCTATAATGGTCAGATGTAGAGTTAGCCCTCATGTACACACATATGAAGGCTTAATCTGAAGTTTCACATGAAACAGGTACGCGTTAAATATCAGTTCAATACATATTATATTTGGTAATGGATGCAGACAGTAGTTTTTTTTGGCTCCAAAGCTTGTTAGCATGAATCAAGCAGCTGGCCTGGCTAGGAGAGCACCGTTCACCTTTTACTTCTGTGATGGGAAGGTAAGTGACAACCATGTTATTATGATTAGAGGTATTGTCATTGTTACAGGTACTCCAAATAATAATATACAAACGGATGAATGATCTAAATTAATTTTTGATGCAGATTACACAAAAGTATTTTATTAGGATTTACACGCCACAGGTGCGTTGCAGGAATTTCTGCGACTAAAATCCGTTCTATACATCTAAATGGGGTTACATCTGCAGCATGTATTTCTACAAGCCCCATCCAGATGAATGGGACATTCGCAAAGATTTCTGAAACAAATCTGCCGCATGTGAATATACATTCAGGGAGTTATTCACACTGGGCATTTCTATGTTACTCTATGGAGGAAAAGTAGCTGCTGCTATTTAAAATCGCTCTGATATCCCAGCGAATAGTAATAAAAAATCTAAATGTAGATTTTTGGACTAGTCAATGCCTTCCTATGGACAGTGATTTTAATAGCAATTTTTCTTTTAATTTATTTTTTCCTTTATTTGTAGTGAGCAATAAAAAGTTTAGGCCTGGCCCCATCCCAAAAGTGCTTGAATTTATTCAGTTTATTAAAGTGGCAGTGAACAGCAGCAGGTGCAAACTTAGGCCCCGTGCACACGAATGTGCTTTTGCGGCCGCAATTCCCCCGGAAATCCACGGGTGAATTGCGGCCCCGTTCTTTCCTATGGGGCCATGCACACGACCGTGGTCTTCACGGTGCGTGCATGGCCCAGGATCCCGGACCGCAGAAAGAACGGGCATGCCTTATGGCCGTGTTCTGCGTTCCAGGCTCATTGAAAGTAATGGCGAACGGCTCGCGGCTGACAGGCCGACCCAAAAATCCCAGCCGTGCACATGGCTATGGTCGTGTGCATGAGGCCTAAGTCTGGATTCACATTGTGCGTTTTAATATGCTGCCCAAAAAAGAAAAAAGTCCATAATTGTTAAAGGGGTTACCCAGCCAGTAAGTTTTGATGGCCTATCCTCGGGATAGGCCATCAATAGTGGATGGGTTGGGGGTCCGACTCCCAGGATACCTGCGGATCAGCTGTTTGGAAGGGGCTGCAATTCTCGTACGAGTGAAGCTCCCCCTTCATTTCCTCTTGCTCAACGTGAATCTTCGACAAGCCTTTTGCATTGAAGTGAATGGGAGAAAAGGCTGCAATACCGGTGAATTGCCATTAAGTGCATGTCGAAGACTCGCAGTGAGCAAAAAGAAATGAAGGGGGAGCGACGCTCGTATGTGCCCTGCAGACCGTTCAAATCAGCTGATCAGCGGGGGTCCCTCGAGTCAGACCCCAACCCTTCCGTTATTGATAGCCTATCCTGAGGATAGACAATTAATTTTTATTGGCTGGTAAACCCCTTTAAATATAAAGCCAGATTACAGCTGAAACTTTTTAGACACATGTGCATGCGTTTTTTAAGGTGCGTTTTTGCCAGGTTTTCAAAACACAACAAAAAGTCACGATGTGTACTAAGCCTAATTCACTAGACTAGGGTATCTCCTGGCTGAGGAAGAGTTGTATTAAAAGGGATATTCTGTTTTATATTTTTCTCTTTGTTTTGTATATTTTTCTGTTATGTGTGTACGAGTCAATCCTGCAACGCACAATCAGTGTCTCTCCTGCAATCTGCTTCCTCACTTTTTCTGTAGATGACTTAGGCCAGCCTTTAGTCATGGAGAGGTACCTTGCTGAAGACAATTCAGCTTAGTAGAATACAGAAAGCTGTGCTGGTCACGGTGTTCTCTATTCTCGCCTGCGTGTAGTGATGGGGAATGTAGATTAGTCTTGGATAAAATAGCACATTTTCCGCTGTGGCTCATGTGTCAGGGTTCTTGTGCATTCTCCATACATAAATGACGTTCAATTGAATTGATTACTTGACACGGTTTTGATAACGATTCATAGCAAATTCTTACATTTCTCTAGATGGAATATTGGAATTTCCCCAGGAAGCGGCAGACTACAATTTGTTTAGATGTCATATCATCAATTTTCCATGTAAATTTGTTGTGGCACACGATCGGACATTTGTGTTTATTAACACAGACAGATTGGCAACTGTAAAGCGGGAGGAAGATTCCTGTGGCATTGCTAAAATTACCCGGGCAAGACATCTGTTCTGTACATTTGCTTTAGTAGCCAAGACTTCGTCTTAAACATCGAGTAAATTACTTCTGTAGATAAAATGATTTAAGGGCTAAACCTACAATTTTATGGAAAATGTTTATAATGTTTACAGTGTCCCTTCATCTGAAACATTAGACTTGTTACTGATTTAGTGCCTACCACATAAGTCATGTTTCTGTTATACATTTGGCTAGGAAAAAGAACAGTCCATTAAGCCCAGGTGGTGGTCTGGAAAATAAAAGCTTTTAATGTGGATTTTCTTAAAAATGTTATATATATTTTTTTTAAAGAGGTATTCCCAGAATCATAAAGTGGTGAAAAGTGATAATTGTCTGATTGCTGGGACCCCCACCGATCGTGAGAACAGGGCTCCCAAACGCCTTGTTCCTCCTCTGCTCGATTGTAAGTTAGGAGAACATTGAATGGCGCAGTGGTTGAGAGTGCGCTCCTGCCGCTCCATTCAATGTCTATGGGAATGATGGAAACGGCCAAGTACAGCGATCCACTGTTTTCCAAATGCTTGACCGCCGCTCGATTCCAGCTCCTCCTCACTGCGGGGGGAGAAGTGAGGAAGAACTGGGTGTTTGGGTCCCCCGTTCTCACGATTGGTGAAGGTCCCAGCGGCGTGCTCCCCGGCGATCAGAAAGTTATCACCTATGCAGTGGATAGGTAATAATTTATGGTTCTGGGAAAACCCCTTTAATTCTCAATATTTGTGTTTATACGTTTTTGTCTAGTCTTCGTGGGACTGGCAGCTACTGTCTCTAGAAATTGGGGATGAGCCACTGTCACTGCCACTGGGCAGACACGGTCACGCCATTCTTCACTCTGTAGAACAGGAATAGCCAAACCTTTTCAATATGAGATTTACTTTTTGTGGAGCTTTTGTGTTAAGTGATCTACTAGGGGATAGGGTTGTCACGATATCAGAATTTGGACTTGGATACCAGTACTTCGTGTAGTAGTGCGATACTCTATACCAAAATGAGACTTTTGCCAACAATAAAAAAAGAAAAGTTCTTCCATTTTCTCATGTGAGGCACGAGGTATTATGAATTTTGAACCTCCATGTGCCTCAATAGTAATTAGCCCCATCATATTCCTCATTCACAATGGACAACATTGAGTTAATGTGTGAGGTACATGATGGAGTTAATTACTATTAATGTGAGGCACGTGGAGGTTCAAAATTCATAATACCTCGTGCCTCACATTAATAAGCGAAAGAGCAGTTTTTATTTTATAACCACATAAACTTCATAAATGGCGCTATAAATTTATTATGGTTACGACGATACCGAATATGTATATATTTTATGTATTGAGACTTATTTTAATGTTTTATTATTAAAAAAAAAGTGTTTTTTAAAAAAAAATTTACATTACTTTATTTTTTTTACTTTTTTTATTTTTAAACTTTAATAATGTACTGCCATATATCTATATGCCAGTACATTCAATGGACACCGGGCTGTCTGCCCATATATGCTATGTCCCTCGATCGCGCCACAGGGATTCCCTGTGACTCGATCCTGTGTGTGTGTGCAGTCCGCATGAGGTGATGCAGCCAGCACTGCACTAATGAGCGGCGGCGCAGGCACTGAAGGCAGAACATGGGGGTGATATGCAGTGCGCTTGCCATGTTCTGTCTTCAGTGCAGGCAATCATTAGTACAGCGCTGGTCGCATCACCTCATGCTGACCGCATTACACAGCCATCGACTTACCTGTAAACGCCGATGCTGCTGCAGAATCAACTGTAGCCTCTGGTGCCGATGTGTCCTCGCTCGTCCGACACGATGCAGGACCTGTGAGTGACGTCACAGCGTGATCTCTCGAGAACACGGCAGTGTCTGCACTGCCAGAAGCTGGGCGTTGTGAAGAGAAGTGGATGATACTTCTCTTCAGAACGCCCAGCTAGTAAAAGTAGTAAAAACGCCCCGATGTAACACACATAATACACGCCCACTTGGACTTTTACTTTAAACACGCCCACTTGGACTTTTGCAAGCCTCATTTGCATAAATACAAAAATGGTCATAACTTGGCCAAAAATGCTCGTTTTTTTAAAAATAAAAACGTTACTGTAATCTACATTGCAGCGCCTATCTGCTGCAATAGCAGATAGGAGTTGCAAAATCTGGTGACAGAGCCTCTTTAAGTGGCCAACCCCTTTAACACATGTTCAGGTTCCAGTTTTGCAGAAGGCGCAATCCCTCGCATGATTTTCTGTTAGGGGGTATTCACGCATGCAATAAATTACAGGGAAAACTGCAACAAAAATAATCTATACAGCCTAAACCTGCAGCAGCGTTCATTCACGACCCTAAATTGGTGCATTAGTTATAAACTTATGAGGCCCACTCGGCTCTCTAAGGCTAGATGCAGATTTTGAGTTTGTTTTTTTTTATAGCTAATTCCAGGAGTGGATTCAAAAGGCGTTTAAGTACAAAAGAGGGACTTTTTACTTTTCTTCCCTGTTCAATCCATCAATCAAACTACATGTGTGATTCCAGCCTAAAGGTGGCCATACATAGTAGACCTATGTCTTTGTTTTTGTCAGGTTCGGGGGAAAAAAAGGATCGGGCATCTTGAATTCAACACTTCTGATCCTTTTTTTTTTTTCTTGAGATAAGCTGCAGCTAGACCCAAACTGAGCGTGCAGGAATATGGGGAGGTCAGGTGGAATAGCTGTTGGTTGAACTAGTATGCTGCCGATGGCTATTTAATGTGTATGGTCACTTTAAGGCTACATTCACAAAAGCGTGACAGATTTATGTGCGTAAACAATGCGCCTAAAAAAAAACGCACCTAAATCTGTCCGTGTTCATTACGTTTTTGCAATGAATTCAATGGGCAACTAGGTGCATGGAAACGCACCAATATAGTGAGTTTAATGCAATGGACACTCGCTGCGTGGAAACTCACGCATGTGTGAATAGCCCCATGTTTCAACGCACAGCACACTGATGAGAATCTCGCTTGTCTGAATGAGCCCTTGGGGTACATTCTCATGGGGCAGATTCATACATGCAGTTTTTTTAAGCCAAAGTCAAGAGTGGAAGGAAAAGTATAAGGGAAAGACTTTTGGATCCACCTTTTGATTTAAAAATATATACACCACTAAATGCTAGTCACTGGTGTTTTTTATGGCATAGAGCTCCTTTAGGAAAAAGGCTTGCAAGAATTAAAATTACTTGATCCAAAAAAAAAAAAAAAAATAACATTCCCCTTTTTGGTCATGATTTTTGCTATTAGTTTGTGGTACCAATACCCGTCTCCAGAACCTCAATGTGAATTTATACTATACACTTTAGTAGGGAGGGGCGAAATTGTATATATCTGATTTTGTAAGAAGTAGTCATTTAAAGTTTTTGAGTTTCAGTAGAACATTGTTTTCTTAAGATTTCACCCCAAAAATATTTTCCTCCAGCAAAGCAATGGAGTGCTGACAGAACTGTTCTCTGACTGTAACAAAACTGAGACGATCCACACACACGGCTTCAGCAGAAAGGACGAGAAAGACCTGATTGACCGCCTGCTGGAAAGCTATCAGAATAGTCAATTTGGAAATCCAAACAGTAAGGTATGAAGACTACATATATTGTGTGTACACGCTTTATCGCAACGTAGTGGATTTACCATTTGGTTATTTGTTCACCACGTGGCATAAAATGAGATGTTTTTTTGTTATTTCTTTACCAATAACCAGCCCACATGTACTAGAAAGCGGATCCACCGTGTTGAACGTTGACCTTTCTGCCGGCAGCAGGGATTGGCTTGGACAGATTTTTGGGTTTAGAGGGCAGTCTCACTAAATGATTGATAGTCCGCCATCTATGCACATTCATACAGGAAAGGCTGTAGGTAATTTCCAGTGTTTACTTTCTACTCCTTATTTCTGTTTCAGGTTATTATACATGGTCCTTTCCACCCCTATGAAGTCCAGTTTCATAGTTTGATGAGAGTTTCCAAATTTAGGTAAGAAATGACTGCCTAATATCTCTAAAGGCCTGTTCACATCTGTTGGATGCTTTGTTAGGGGCCTCCGTCACCAATCCGGGCCAAAATCCCGCAAACAAAAGTGCAGCATGCTGTGCTACGGTTTCCAGTTAAACCATGACAGACCCGAAAGAACACATTAAAGTCAATGGGTTCCGTCGGGCGCAAATGATGTCTGTCATGCAATGCAACTGGCGTTTCCAGAATTTTCTTTGTCCATCTGACGGACCAGAACAACGAAAGCACAGATACGGTTGTGAACAGGCCCTAAAGGTTTTATAAGAAGATCACATCTATGAAAGCATTGGAATGTGTATTTTTTTATTTATTAGATATTTACAGATTGAATAAACTTTAATTTGGATTAATCCATTTTAATATTTTTTTTAGATCGGTTTGGATTGAAAAAGAAAGTATTAACGCTGTAGTTGTCAATGATACTCCAGAGGCAACCCACCAGAGAATGTTTGTTGCTGCATCGTTGTCTGTAAATGCAACCGGTATGTGTTTGATTTTTCTTTGTTCTTCGGTGAATTTATAAAGCTGACCATATATAGTAACATTTTAATGGTTCCAGTTAATTTCAATAGTAAAATTTTAATAGTGCCAGTTAATTTCCTTTTTTGTGAAAGGAGGGTTTTCTAACTTGTCTGATTCTTCATTTCCTCAGACATAGCGTTCCGTTTAATTTTGGACCAATTCATTCATTCTTGACCCCTGATTCCACAACCCTTCTTTTATTTTTTTTACATTTATTTAAATTGTCCCCATTTCTTTAAGGCCCCTTTACACAGGGTGATAAGCGGCCGATGCAGCGAGCGCTGATCAACGAGACATCGTTGATCGGCGATTGTTTGCTTCTGTCACACGGAGCTATGGATGGGGATGAGCGGTCGTTATTCCAATCGCTCGTCCCCATACATTATCATCATGTTGGCAGCGCGTCTCCCTGTTTACACAGGGAGATGCGCTGCCGAGAACGATAATATTTTACTTTTTTAAAACGATACGACCAGCAGATGATCCAGCATCTTGTCGTTCATCTGCTGATCGTTCCCCTGTTTACACAGGGCAATTATCGGCAACGATTACTGAGATCCCTGACTAGTATTTAAAGGAACAGTGTCATCACAAATTATTTTTTATATGTTAAAGATGTTAGTGCTTTATTAAAAACGTTTATATTCATTTGTGTGTTTGTGTTTTACTTTTTCTTATTTTTACACTTTTTCTTCCCTATGGGGGCTGCCATTTTTTGTTCCATTTCTGTCTGTGTCGATTAACGACACATACAGACATGGAATACGGCAGCCACAGTCCCGTAGGGACTGCGAACGGCTCCCGTCCCATTGACTTCAGTGTACGGCGTCTGTGTGGGAACTGCGCATGCGCCGCTCCCACACAGTCCAATTCGAAATTGGCGCCGTCCGGCGCCATTTTCCTGTGGACCGGAAGTCGCGGCCGGACAGTAATATTACTACTTCCGGTCGCGGCTTCCGGATTTGTGCACTTGGACCAGCGGCAGCAAACGGAGCGGACGGGCCGGAGGGAGCCGCGGCGGCAGGAGCAGGTAAGAGATTTCAATGTATGTTCGTGTTTGTGTGTGTTTACTACTGTATGTAAACCTACTACACTGTGTGTTAGCTCAAAAAATGGCGACACACAGTGTAGGAGGTTACACCGTTCAAACCCCTCGTTTATCCCGGCACTAGCCAGGATAAAGGAGGGGGGGATGCTGAGAGCTCACTAGAGCGAGGGCTTTTTACCCAATTTTGCAAAGCTGCAATTTTGGGAAGAGCTCCATCTAGTGACCAAAAATGGGTAGTATTATAAATTAGAATTAATTAATATAAAATTTGAACAATGTTTAATCACCCACACACTAAATGTTTAATTTAAAAAAAAAAAACATGTTTTTCTGGCAACACATTCCCTTTAAATGAATGAATAAGCTTACAACTGGGCAGTTTCTACCTCGCCCCCCCCCTGGTGTCAGTCGCTCTGTCACTGGCTCCAGCAGCAGGATCTCCCAAGACCAGAATTCCTACTGAGATTTTGTACTTTTTCTGAGATCTGCAACCAGTTTGTGCTACCTTCTTATAGCAGTATAGACCGGATTCATGAGCCAGGACAGACACCAGGAGTAGCTGCAGTGTTTCCTGGCTCCCGTATCCGCATTTGCATCTTGAGACGTCTCTCCCAGGTCCTAGAATCCTCTTTGCGCTGCTATTAGAAGATAGAAGGAGCACAAAGAGGGGTATCAGAGGTGTCACAGCTCTTAAAAAGGTACAGAAGCTGCTATCAGAAGGTAGTTTGATCTTATGGAGCCGCCATGATGTCAATTTATTCATTCATTTGCATACTGGGAGCCAAAGCAATTCCAAGAGACAAAAAATGATGTGGCATCAGGACTGGGAATGTGACTGGTCCTATTTAGCTGAATAATAAACCTGATTTTAGTAAGCTCCCCCTAGTGGTGGCTACAGGCACCGAGAATTATGTATTTTAACTCTATAGCCGAGTAAAGGAAAGCAGGGATTTAGTGCTCTGTAACAGAAATACGGAGCTCCGACTCCTATAAAGTTATAATATAAAATGAATCGGCACAGAAATTTGGAGTAATCATTTTACAGAGGGTACAATGTTCCCCTTAGGTTTTAGTGTAATGTGGTGATCACCCTGCTAAGTAACATTACGCAGGTACATTTGGTAGGGACAGAGCAAGAAATGGTTCAGCTGAGAACTGTCAGATTTCTTGGGCCAGTTTTTATTGGTGTGAATAATGAACCTGTTTCACACCCCATCAATAGTTAAGCCGTTATTTCCCAATTTCCTATTTATTACTCAATATATATTTGTGAATAATTACAGCTTTTTCCAAATCTGTGATTTTTGTTTCTGTTCCCAGGGTTACATTCAAAGCTTGTCCTTCATGGATGGCTAGAGGCTTAGTGGGAGGTCAAAGACCAAGTAAAATGTCCTGCTAAGTGTTTAATCTGAACGGCGAGCTACTGTTTGGATCACCCTGTGATAGAGAGTGAAAGGCATTCACTGCAAAGCTCCTATTTAATGTCTTATTTACTTGTCCAAATCCTCTATTTGTGAGATGCTCGGCTCACCAGTACACAGCTTTGCGGATTGTTGCTTGCCTTCCCTGTGCCTTTTTTCCATTGCTCAGGCTTCGTTCACATCTGCGCTAGGGCTTCGTTCCGACGGAGCTTTCCATCGCAACGGAGCCCTGACAGACGCAAACGGAAACCATCCGTCGTTTTGACTGAATCAATAAGCGTAGTTGACTACGGTATTGATTCCGTCAAATCTACGGAACCCTTGCACAACGGAGACAAACGGAAACCATTTACACCGGAACAGTCACCGTTGAAATCCATTGTGATGGAAACGGAAACCTATGGTTTCCATTTGTGTCTGTCAGGGCTCCGTTCCGTCGGAACGGAGCCCTAGCGCAGATGTGAATGAAGCCACATGTAGCGCCAACATATTGTGCAGCACTGTACAGAGACTGCCATAACTCACATCAGTCCCTGTTCTCAGTAGGGGGCACAATCTAAATTCCTCATCTCAAACACACAAAGTCCAATTAACCTACTAGTGGGCTGTGTTCACATGTTGCAGTCAACTTGCTTGTTTTGCAATGATGCCTTGAATATCGCGACAAAAATGTGCAATTTTTGCTGGTATTTTGCAAAAATTGCAGCAGAAAAATCCAAATTGCGACGTGTGAGCATGGCCGTATGATTTTGGAGTGTGGGAGGAAACTGAAGTCTTGGAGGAAACCCACGCCGACACAGGGAGAACATACAAACTCCATACAGATGTTGTTCTTGGTCGGATTCGGACCCACGTGTAATTTAATTTTCATCCAAAATATGAAGGTTAATCTCTAGTACGAATACAGGAAAATATTTTTTCCCTAGTTTCTTTTTTTTAGGTAGGTTGCTTAACCCCTTCAGGACGCAGCGCTTTTTCACATTTTCACTTTTGTTTTTTTCTCCCCACCTTTCAAAAGCTATTATTTTTTTTTATTTTTCAGTCTATATCGACATGTGAGGGCTTGTTTTTTTCAGGACAAGTTGTAGTTTTTCATGGTACCATTTATTGTACTGCATAATGTCCTGGGAAGCTGAAAAAAAAATATTTGTGGGGTGAAATGGACAAAAAACAGCGATTACGTCATATTTTGGGGGGTTTTGCTTTTACGGCGTCCATCAGGTGGTAAAAACTACATATTCACCTTATTCTACAGGATACGATTACGGCGATACCAAATGTATATGTTTTGATCGCATGTTTGAGGGGGCGCCCCCTGATTCTAACACTTTAAATTCCGCGGTTGCGATTGATCGTGGCATTTAAGGTGTTAAACGGGCGGAATCAAAGTGAACTTTGATTCCGTGTCGTCTGCGTGTAACAGCCGTCACCCGCTGTGTATGGAGCAAGCTCAGCCCGTGAGCGAGCTCCATACCCCCCCCCCTTAACCCTCATCACGTACAGTTACGTGATTTTGCGTGAAGGGGTTATAAGGGTCTGCAATGTAGAGCACCCTGGGATTCTACCTACTTGCATTGGTTAATTCATGACCCCGGCATCATGAACCTGCATATAGTGATATTAACAACCCGATCATCTGTACAAGAAAGGGAGTCTTACTTTAAATAATCTTCACAGATTTTCATCAGATATTATGTACTGCAGCATGGCACTGTTTACAGAATTGTCCACTTGCTTATTATGTTATTTCCTATTATTGTTCCTAGGGTCTTTGCTCATGTTAAGAGAGACATCCCTGCTTCCATCTATCCCTGGTTTGCCCGCACTTATCAGCATGTTGTTTGCTCCTGTAGTAGAGCTCAGGTAAATGCTGACTTTACAGTTCGGTATTTCTTTTTCGATTTGTGTCGACAGGATCTTGTACTCTTAAAGCTCTGTTCACATTTTGCGTGAAAGGCTCCGTCTGAGTATTCGTTACATATTACGTCAGACTTGATGAGAAGAATAGCGCTGCGTACTACTCTTCCCATCAAAACGACGTACAACACGACAGAACCCTACAGACACTATATATAGGTCGAGGCACTAGGGGTATCCATTGTATGAACGATCCGGGATTCCGATGTGGCTACGCAATATAAACCGCAGCCACGATGCAGATCTGAACGGAACCTCAGACAGTTCAGCGCCTTTTGTAGCTCTTAATGTTGAAGATTTTTTAGCTTTCTTATAAGATCTTCATGAGATATTTACAGCTTTCTGTTATGGCTTGTGTACAGATATATAAAACAACGCGATCTGAGCCTTATGAGCTCCTAAACAGCCAGGGTTGTAACCTGCATGCAGCTCAGTATGTTGAAATGAGATGTATTGATAAAGCGATTTTAACGTTATTACCCCTTGCACACTATTTTCATGTTTAGATTGACAAATTTCTCCCGTCCCACTCACACTTGTGTTTCTAGGATGTAAGTGGCACCTCTGTACAGCCACAAAAAAATGCCCATAGTAGTTGTCACTTCGGTGTGGAATTATGCTGCCGATAAAGAGCCGAGTGGGCCACCTCACATGATCTTCCCGTGCACATGAGAGTTGTTCTTTATTTAAATCAAAAAGAGCAGAGTTATTTATTTCATTTTTAATATTATCAGAGTTGATGACAAAGGGAGAGAATATACAGGTGTCCTTTGCGGTCTGGGATGGCAGTACAGTAACCTTGCAGTTTGGCCTGAACATGACATTGAATTGGCTTTCGACGTCTGCGTTAAAGGGGATGACCTAGTGAAGGTAAACTGTTGAAAATGGAACTTGTGCTCTTATAGTGACACTCCAGGCAAAAGTTGGATTTTCAGCTTTTTTTCTCAGCATGGAGCCCCCCACCCCCAAAGTCTCTGAACAGAGGTCACTCCTGCAGCATGACTCCATGTTTAGGTCTGGCATGTTTTGTCATGACTCCCTAATAACCTATATAGGAATTAACTTGCTGCACGTGCAGTAGAGTGAGTTATTTCTTATACAGGTTTCCGGGAAGGTCTTGACTGCCGGGAACCTGTACGTGGGGGCCCCTCCAATACGACACTGCTGATCAGCAAGAACAATGTGGGGGGACACATTGATGGTGAGATGGGCGCCGCTACCCTGGGCAAATGCTGGATTTTCTACTTCAGTTTGGAGTGTCGCTTTAACTTCTGGAAATGCACCTTGATGTATGTTAATACTTTTTGTTATTTCACAGATAAATCAGATAAGATCGGCTATTAACAAGATTGTGTGTCAAAGTTTCAATGGTACTATTGGTGGGAGCGACAGGATTGCGTGCCTCCAGGAAGGTGTCAGAGAACAACTGATCAAGTAAGACTTTGGGTTTCATTGTTGAATGGAGATAACTGATGCGGATTGCACATTATCATGTTAATTAAGCGTATTGACAGAACAATAGACGTCAGAAAACGCCATTCTTACCTTGTTTTGAAGATCAGTTGCTATTGTTGATTGGGCTTGATCCTTTCATCCATATCTAATGAATGAATGCGCATCTTGTCAGGACCTAATTAAATTGGTCTACAGCCGCATGCTCCAGATTTGGGACGGTTCACTAATTATTCTAATTAATGGATTGTTTCTTTCCACTGATGGAGTATTGAGTCGCCTGACAAAGTTTTTTATGTAGAGGGTTCATCTAGTACTAGTTAGGCTTCGTTCACATCTGCGTCGGGGCTCCGTTCCAGTTGGAGCTTTCAGTCAGGGGAACCCATGAACGGAATACAAACGGAAACCATAGGAGGTGTCCGTTTGCGTCACCATTCAATGGTGACGGATCCGGTGCAAATGGCTTCAGTTTTTCCCCATTGTGTAAGGGTTTTGACGGAATGAATAGCGCAGTCGACTACGGTATTGATTCCGTCAAAACGACTGAACCCTTGCACAACGGTGACAAATGCAAACCATTTGCACCAAATCAGTCCCCATCAAAATCAATGGTGATGCAAACGGAAAGCTATGGTTTACGTTGGTTTCAGTTTGGATTCCGTTCATGGGTTCCCCTGACTGAAAGCTCAGACGGAACCCATGAACGGAGTCCCCACGCAGATGTGAACGAAGCCTTAAAGGGGCTCAGCGTTTTATGTTTCATTGGAGTCCAGAAGACTTTGCTCTCTAGTTTGTTTTTATCCTATTCACTATTATGGGTGAGTGTCTAATCCCTTTTTGTGCGGTCACATTTCCTCTGTATTTAGTTATGGATTGGAAGTCTAGGAGGACATACTCCTGTGGATAGAGATTTTTCACCCCTTGTTATTAAAGCAGATCTGTCATCCGACTAGCCAGCCCACCAGCAGTAATTGATGGCTGACTGCTGTATATGCAGATACACAGAGGCTCGTCAATTACTGCGGAGGAAGGCGGGGAATCGCTCTCCTCATGAATACTCCGGGCTCATAACTATTAGCTAAACTGCACAATTCTTTATTTAAAAAAAAAAATTTGGGCTATTTGGGCTAATAGGAGAGAGCGGACCTGTCCTCACACTACTCTGCCCTTACTCAGGACCGCATAGTCTGATGATAGATTCACTTTAATCAAGCCATGATCACTAATCGTTTCTAAGCCTTTTGCCATTCTTTATCTTGCTTGTACATTTTGCCCTTTTGTAACGTTTCTCTCATCTTCAGTTTGTTCCAACAGGAGAAACCCCGAGATGTGATACCGGCAAAGTGGTATGATAAACTCTACCAGTGGAATCAGGTAAAATGTTATTCTGGTGCAATGCAGGGCACTCGCTGAGATCTTCATTCTATAAGATAGTCATAGACTGGACAGTATGGCCACCATATGACCAGCATTCTGGTATTTCTCTACAAGGACACTGGCTGGTAAAGGAGCTTCAGAAAGAATCGTTCCTTTGCTAATTTTCATTGCTGCCCATGTATTTTCTCATCTGATCGCTGGTTAGCTACACTCATAGCCTTTATCAGTAATCCCTCAATCCCCTGTGAAATTTGCATGTGTTACATGTAGGGTTGTCACGATACAAGAATTTGGACTTTGATAGCGATACTTAGAGTAGTATTGCGGTACTAGATACTGAAACGATACTTTGCCAACAATAAAAATCCCACAAAATGGCCTTCCGTTTTCTGATGTGAAGCACGTGGTGTTATCAATTTTGAACCTCCATGTTCCTCACATTAATTGCAATTAACCCCATCATGTGCCTCACACATTAACCCGATGATGCCCATTATGACTGATCGAGGTACTTGATGAGATCACGTATTATAATGGGCAACATTGGGTTAATCTGTGAGGGAAATGATAGGGTTAATATTAGACCTTATTCACAGGGCTGTGTTTGGTCTGTAATATACTTACCGTATGTGGCCCGTATTTCCTCAGTTCAGAAAGCCGGGCGCCTAGCGTCCGTTATCTAGGATGCCAGGAGTCACTGCCTCCCCGCGGGAATACTGTCCTGTAATGTCATCATATTTTCAGTACAGGACAGTATTCCCACAGGGAGGCAGCGATTCCTGGCATCCTAGATAACGGACGCTAGGCGCCCGGCTTCCTGAACGGTGTTCAGTCCGGGAAATGCATGTATCACAGACCAAACACCGCCATGTGAATAAGGCCTAATAGTAATTAACCCCATCATTTCCCTCACAGATTAACCCAATGTTGCCCATTCTAGTAAGTACCTCGTTCCCAATGGGCAATATTGGGTTAATGTCTGAAGTACATGATGGGGTTAATTACTATTAATGTGAGGCATATACAGGTACTAAATTCATAACACCCTGTGCCTCACATTAATAATAAATTACTTCATCATTTCCCTCACATAGTGGCAACATTGGGGTTAATCTGGGTTACATTGTTTCTCAATGCTGACTTCAAAAAAAATACTGCTGCCTGCTCTAGAGCCTTTTTTTTTTTTTAAGCTTTTGCTCTGCTCTAACAAATACCTGCCTGTGGCTGGTCTGTCACCGCAGCGTGGTCCTGAGTCCACACTAGTGGCGCGAGCAACACCGGCTCGTCATTAGAAACCCACTACCTGTGCGACTCGCAACATTCCCCTCACTCCCCCTTCTCACATACTCAGATTATGATTGGTGGTAGTAGAGAAAGGGGGAGGAGCTTTCTTCCCTCCTAATGTGACGCGGCCTAATGACTAGCAGGGTGGCCACTGAAGGAAGAGAACGTCGTGGGCGCTGTACAGTGTGTGCGTGCCCGAAATACAGACATTGACGCTATTGAACAGTTTGCCTCCGCACAGCATCGAAATGGCATCGACATTTCCATGCATCGTGCGTCCCCAGTTACATGTGGATTTCGTTGCGAATTTTAGTCCGGATATAGCTGTGGATTTCACTCCTTGTATTGCAAAAGACAGGGCATGTATCAGGTTCTGATTTTACCCACATTGTTCTGAACTATGTTGCAGAATTTGGTGTGGATTATGCAATTGAAATTCTGCAACAAATTCTCAATGTGTGAATGTAGCCTTAGAAATGAAGGAACAGATTTGCCACTGGTCAGAGCTAGTAGTTTAAGTAGCATTGATCTTTTCCGGGTTGGTTTATTAGCAATTTATAGTTACATCTTTGACTAGGTTAAAGGGTTTTTGTTTTTTTTTTACCCAAGAAATATATGGCACATCCACAGGATGTCCTAAAGGTGGGGTCCCACCTCTGGGTCCCCCACCGAGCAAGCTGGCTTGGTTCTTTCCATAACTCCCATAGAGTAGAATGTCTATGGGGGGAAAACCTCTCTAAGCCATTGAAGCCCATTTAATTATTACATTGTGGAACTTCATAAATAGCAATTTTCCCATATAATCTTATAGGGTTAGCAGTCTTTACTAGCAATCCTACAATAACCCTGGAAGGAGCTGATAGTTGTGCAGAGCTTCACTTTACTAAAACACTGACTAGTTTTCAGTAATTCCTTTTTGCAATATTCCTCACTTGTATACTTTTGTAGATGGAGCATTTTTTTAATTTTATTTTGAAACATCTGTGTCATGAAGTACTTTACTTTTGAAATGGAGAGCATTTGCAAGGCTAAACCAGGTCATCAGACTGGATTATATGTGTGACACTTGGTTTTGGCATTTTTTATTTTAATCTTCAGTATTGCCAGGAGATGCTGTTATCAGAATTCATTCAATTTCATAAAGTAATCCTCTTGCTTTGCTGGGTTAGCTTGTCCTTCCAATTCCCTATTAAGGCAGGATTAACTCACAGGAAAAAACCTGCACTTTCATATACACGGCTCCCAGCTATCGGATGAGGACTGACGGGTCTGAATATGCATTTCCTAATTATCTATTCCTAGGAAACACTTTCAAATTTCTATACGTATATGTCTAAATAGATCGTTGGTTCTATATGTGTATGACCTCCTCTGTAATGTTCTCCGTAGCTTTTTGACTTCACTTAAACTTTGAAATGTTATACTTTGATATATAGTAGCAGTAGTGCTGAATACAGAGAATACAATGGGCATCACACTGGAGACTGGTTTAATAAAGTGTGATGATTTGTCTGTGCTGGACTGTGCCAAGCGGTGGCCATGGGCTCTTCTTGGCACGATCACCTCTCACTGGAGCAGTTTGGGGCTATGATCCAAAGCATTGCTTCTGCTACAGCAACACCAGATATGTCACAGTTTATGTAACTGGCTTGTATTTGTTTTGTGTTTATAAAATATAAACATAAAATAAAAATACTATATAAGGAGCCAATATAAGTACTGGATATATCGGTAGTGATGGAGCAAGGAGCTGCACCAAAACCTGCATGTGTGAACATGGACGAGTAGAGGTCTGAGAATGTAAGCCATATAGACCTTGGTTATTCCCTGCTTCTTTATCATTGCGCAACTAGGCAGATTTAGATTTCAGGGATTATAGGAAAGCTGGGTATTAACCCTTGAGTGTTACAGCCACATTGATTACCCAGATTTAGGCAAAAAAACAGGATGTGAACAGGGCCTTACTTTTGTCACTTATCAAAACAATGTTGCAGAACAAGCAAACCCTTCATGGCAGGTATTCCCTAATGGCAGTGGCCTCCTTCAGAGGGGTAATGCGCCCCGCCACACTGGAAAAAAAATTCAGGAATGGTTTGAGGAACATGACCAAGACTTGGCCTCGAAATTCCCCAGATCTCAATCCGATCGAGTATCTGTGGGATGTGCGGAACAAACAAGTCCGTTCCATGGAGGCCGCACCTTACAACTGTCACGAAGGGTCTGTGGACCCACTGGGCCGTACCGCCTTGGCGGTAGGGCAGCTAGCCAACAGGGCGCAGGTCACAGTCTATGGTATATAGGATACCTGTGGCAGCATGGACAGTAGCTTGGCAGGAACTAGGCAGCAGGTGGACGACAGGCGTGGGTAGGCAGTCAAGCGTGGTATCAAGCACGGCACGACAATAGCAAGCACGGCACTAGATCGGGATACAGGAAACACTGGGAGAAGGAAACACTAGGGGACCAATTTGCATAGACAGACTAAGGAAACACAAAAACGCTCAGGCATCGAACTAGGGGACTGGACCCCTCTTATAGTCCAGGGTACTCACGGGTTAAAGGTCGTCCATGAGATCTGATGCACGCGCTGCCCCTTTAAGAGCGGGGACGAACGTGCGTGCGCACCCTATGGGATCTGGCGGAGGTGAGTGGATGTGAGCGCTGGCGTCTCCTGAGGAGGAGGCTGGGGCCAGCGCTTGCCGACTCGTGGCTGCGGCTGTCAGAGGGAGGTTGGAGCTGACAGCCTGCAGCCATGGACATTACAACAACTTACAGGACTTAAAGGGCTTATCCCACCGCCACAACTTATTACATATATATATAGGTGATAAGTGTTTGATCGCTGGGGCTCCCACCACTGACACCTTTAACAATCAATAGGACAGGACTCCTGAGTCCCCTGAATGAATAGAGCAAAGGTTTAGCATATTCACTGCCGCTCCATTTATACTCTATATGACTGCCAGAGAAAGCGAGTGCAGCCCTCGGCTATTTTCATCAGTCCCATAAAGAATGAGTGGAACGGCCGCGAGCATGCGTGACCACTGCTCCATTCATTCAGGAAACTTGGGCCCTTATTCTCTTGATCCGTGGTGGTCCCAGCGATCAAACACTTATCACCTATCCACAGGATGAGTGATAAGTTGTTGTGGTGGGATAACCCTTTTAAAGGATCTGCTGCGAACATCTTGTTCCAAAGATCCCAGGACACCTTCAGAGGTCTTGTGATGCCTCGAGGGTCAGAGCAGTTTTGGCAGCACGAGGGGGACCTACAGAATATTAGACAGGTGGTTTTAATGTTATGGCTGAACAGTGTATTGTTATAAGACGATATGAAACGGCTCATTCACATTTTTAACAATAACTGATCATCCTATTTACTGAAAATGTTCTTGCTTTTTAAGTTCTCACAAAGGGTCCCAATTTTAATAGATCTTATAAACTAGAATTAATTTTTTATTTTTGTCAAGGTGGACCAGAGATTCCTCATAAACCAAACCACAAGAACAGATGAAGAAGAAGTGAATGCCTATATCTACCAGTTACATAAAATTGTAATGTTGAACCCCTGAATATTTATCATATGGTTCCCCAAAATGGGAGGTACTTGAGTTAATACAGACATGAGAATAATGTCACCGTGTGATACCGCAGTGTATGGTGGTGGTTTTTTGTTCTTTGTTTCCTGATGTTGTGAATAGTTACTTTAATATAAAGTAACGCTACTATACTTGTTGGGTGCACGGTTATTTTTGTATTTCCTTTTCTTATGAAAATGTTGAGTATTTTGTTATTTTAATTACAATTAAAGGTCATAATGATAACTACAGATAACTGTCAGTGCATTTATGTTCATCCTACTATGGGTTGTTTGTATTAGTATGGTATAGCGAGGGATCTGTGGTCTAAAGGTCACCTGCCATCTCTCCTGACATGCGCCAAAATTGTTCTTTTATGTGGAATGCAATAATAAAATATATATATCAGGAGAGCTGACCGGGTCTCTTTAAATGGACATTCAATGATTTCAATGGGTGCCTTGTAGTTTTTCCCAGGGAAAGAGCTTACCGAGTTGTTTCCGCTGCATAGCAACTTATGAGAGCTTGAAATTCCCGGTTTGCGTACTTCAGGGTGCAACCGGGCGGTCCCCAGATGTTACATTTCTCAGATAAAAATCTTATGTTTGTGATCATCTTTAACCCTTTCAAGGCCGCAAAATATGTAAACACTTGAGATACACAAATAAAACATTAATTTTAAACCAGACCCCAGGCACATTGTAAAAATGCCACCCAGCATTTGACACTCATGGGCACCATCATGCAAGTTTGTGGCTCAAAGTCTAGTCCCGGCAACTTTGGCGTATTACACACGTCCTTGGCAGTGAAAGGGTTAAAGTAGCCGTAACCTCAAAACGTACTTTCTGCACAGTGGAGGGGAGAGCCGGTTTAGTCCTCTAGTCTGCAGCCATTTTCTTTTTTATCTCTAATATTAAGAGAGCTGTCCATGAGTAGTCAATGGCCCGTTTGTGTCTCGCCAAATCTTTAATGATGAGAGACAAATTAAAGAAAAATTTTTATTTAAAGCAATGTTTTTCTTACCTCTATTCTCCTGCCAGGAATATTGACACTGTTGAACTGAATTGGTGCTAATAATTTTCATACATAATATGCTGGACATGAATAACGTCTATACGTGTGGTGTGACCAAGACTGGAATGGTTGCAGTTTTATTCTAGGTACTTTTTTTCCTTCTTGCGCAAGGGCACTCCGAGCAACATAAGGAGCGCAGCTTGTTACGTAATGGTGAGTTTTACTATTATTGTCTGTTGCTATTTTACAATATTGCAATTTTCACACATTTTGAGCTTCAGACTGAAAGGCTACAACGGTCAGTACTTGCGATCCCAGACATAGCGACAGAGTTGGGCTGCTGCTCCTCCGATATCCGCATTGTGCCCAGAGGGCAGCATTACTAGGTGAGCTCCGTTATATTGAATATCAAGTGTACTATTTATTTTGAACCAATCTTCCCATATTCCTATACCCCTCTGCTGCTATCCAGGTTATTAATCCAGCTCCAAATAATGCACATTGGCAGCAAAAACTGAGTTTCTATATAGCATGGGATATGTCCGGAGCATATACTAAATTTATCAGTAAGTTGGACTTTGCTGCCATCTGATGGCAGTTGAAAAACTAACACATTCTATACGTGAATTGGGCTGCTTAAAATAGTTCTAGATGAGCCAACACTTTACCTATTAATTGTGAAGGGGTAGGATGGCTCGGACTACATGGCGGCTTAATAGTCGTGCCACAGAAACAGCTTTAGGATTAAATTGAGTTGCATAATTTAGCAAAATGTGGCTGCAGCAACCGTTGCAGCAGACAGAAACTTGTTTTGTTACTTCAACCTAGAGCATAATTTTGGCAAGTAACTGTCTTTCCAACCTATAAAGAGCTGATAATCGAAAAATTGCCCACAAAAGCCCAGTCTCGCCAAATTTTTATTTATCAGATACCTGATAGGGGAGTTGTTTAAAGGGAACCTGTCACTAGATTTTATACCACTACCATGTTATACTGCTGAGGAAAAGCTGTCTAATCATCATCCGTTTTAGCTTTTTATATGAAAAGAACATTGTACGCTGTATGTAAAGTACAAGAGAAGACTCACGTGACAGTCCTGGTCTCCTGATTGGGTCATGCAGTCCTGGCTTGATTGACGTCCCACAGGCCGGGACACGTCATTACAAGCGGGCTCTGGTGGCATGCGCAGTGTGAAAATGAAGCTGAGACCTTCACACCCTAATTCACTGTGCAGGCTCTCGCCGGATCTGTAAGTCTATATGTAATGATTTAATACTACGTTACCTCTGCAGCGAAATGCGCAGACACTAGCAGTTTCAGATATTTCCGGGGCAATGCGTGTTCAGACCACAGAGAATGCCTGGGAGGCCCCTTTGTTCTAGTGATGGGTTGGGGGTTCAAATCTTTTTAGGACCCCAACGGGTGCAATCTTTTAACATATATTGTAAGAACCAAAAAGTCCCTTTGACAAGGGGTGGCCCCCCAGTTGAGAACCCTGCAAAAGTTAGGATGGATCAATACATTAGAGAAATGTTTTAAGAAATATAAGAATTCATTTTTGCAATGAACATCTTGCCGCTCTCCCCTGCCTCTCGGGCAGATTAGTTCTCTCACCAATGCGTATGTGCTGGTAATTATGCATGCCGATCTCAAAATGAAAACAATTCAAGCGGGAAGTATGGACAAATAAAATGTGTCGGTCTTTAAATAGGGTTGAGTGGAGGGTCATGATAACCTTAGGCAGTGTCAACTGAAAGAAACAGATATTATTCAGTCATGCTGGAGAAATTGTAGAGGTGACCCTAGAAGAAGTGTGGAAACTTAAAGGGAATGTGTCGCTAGAAATTATAATTTTTATTTTTTTTCAGTTAAGCAATTAGTATTTAAGTGATGACACATTGTTTTAATTTTTTCACAAGCCAGGAAATATTATAAATTAGATTCTAATTTATAACATTTCCATGTGCTGGTCACTAGAGGGAGCAGTTCCCAAAAATGCAGCATGGTACCTGTGGTAAAGCAACCTCATTGATGTATGCTGCAAATTTAGGGTGGACACACTCTCTCTCTAGTGTCCTCACACAATCCCCCCTCCCTTATCCTGGCTAGTGCCAGGAGAAGGAAGGGTTTGAATGTCTTCAAACCTCCTACACTGTGTGCCGCCATTTTCTGAGCGACTGCACAGTGTAGGAGGATTAGATACAGGGCTCAGCAGACAGTATCACATGAACATAAATTACCTTCTCTGGTCTACGCTCCTCTTCCTTGCGCCTTCGCTTCGTTGAACATCTGGCCGGAAGTCGTCCTCTTACTGTCCGGCAGCGGCTTCCAGTCCACATGAAAATGGCGCTGGATTTCGCTCTACGAATAAAATACACTGCTGTAATCTTCATTACAGCGCCTATCACATCATGTACAATATAGGCCAATTATAATGGGATGACAGAGCCTCTTTAAGACTCAGTTGGGCCCCGGAGAAATAACGTACCAAAGCTTCCCACTTCCTAACTTTCTGCTTTCTCCCTTTGTTAAACACTTGATTTCCCATCTTTATAGCCCAATGGCCGGCAAGTTTAAAGAATCTTTGCTCATCCCGCTGAAGGTAAAATGGGAAGGTGATGTAGGTCTGCTGATTGAGGATGAGTGGGACAGAGCCCTCTTTTTCCCTAAATCTGTATCATCCAACTATGAGCGGTCACGCAATTTTATATACTGCATCGTGCGTATTATACCATCTCTAGATTACATAGTTTTTGTCCTGACGAATGCCCTAAATGTGGACTTAACTCAGATACTGTGTATCATTTGGTGTGGTCCTGCCCCAAAGTAGCCGGGTTCAGGAGTCAAGTTATCAAATTTCTGAACGATGAGATGGGGTCTCCTGTCCCCCTGTACCATAAGATCTGTCTATTCACTCCTGACCCTGCAGAATATGACTCGCGTGATATACATACATTTATTGTGAAGACATTACATTATGCCAAAAAGTTGTTGGCCAAAACTTGGTTGTCCTGTTCTGCCCCTACATTTACAGAATGGCTCTCTCTGCAGGTCGTATGTTACCCCACAAGAGATGTTTTTTCTAACATAGAAACGGTCATCTCAAGTTCACCAAAATGTGGGATAGATGGCTGAAGTCTTCTGCTATGTTCTGCTCCCCCAATACAGAATCTGACTCGCCCCCGAGCCCTTAATTTGTTTACTGGCATGGACGTGGCTCCTATTTGGCCCATATCCAGTTGGCCCCCTCTTACGTTCCATGTATACATTATACACTATAGATCCTCCAGTTTCTTTTTTTTTTTAACATTAATTTTTATTGGTTTTAAACACAGAAATCACTGTTGTACAAAATTATATAAAATGTACCTATAACAAGATAATCAAAGGACAAAATAGTACAATCAAGTACATCTGAGGTAGCCAGAAAGAAAATACAATCTTGGAGGGGAAGGTGGGAAGGGAAGGGACAGGGAAACAAGGAAAAATTTCAGTAAATCATCCGTACATCCATTATTGTGTTACATCAAAATTTACAACAGCACCAACCATAGTCATAGTGGTGAAGCACAGAATTCCATGCATATGCCTCAACATGGGAACATATCAGTCCACCTTTGCCACTGGGCCTTAAACCTACTCATTCTGTTCTGTCGAAGTGCAAATAATCTCTCATATACACAATGGGATGAAACATTTTCAATGATCTCTCTCAAGGAAGGGACCGTGGCCGACTTCCAGTTTTTAGCCACCAATAGTTTAACTGAGAGACATATATGGCAAACCAGGGCTCTATTTGCCGGTGGAATTGCACCCATATTTAAGGACAGAAGGGCTATATCTGCGTTTGGTGTCATCTGAACCCCTAACAATCTAGAACAAAGATTGAAGACTGAGACCCACACTGGAGCAATAACGGAGCATTCCCAAAAAATGTTATGTAGGGTCCCCACCCCTCCGCACCCCCTCCAGCATCCTGGGCTAGCCCCGGGAAATATCTTGGATATTTTAAGGGGAGTATAATACCATCGCAACAAAAGCTTGTGATAAACTTCCAAAAGGTTTGAGTTCATGGTAGACCTAACGTCCACTTAATGGCCTTGGACCATTCCTCTATGGGATAAATAGATCCCAATTCCCCCTCCCACGGTAACATTTGTGGACTTTTAGACATCATCGTATCCTCTAAGAGCACTTCATAGAAGGACCTCGTTAATTTAGACTCTATCGCGGAAGATTCGAAGAGCAGATGGTATAACCTGGAGGGAATGCAAACCTGTGCATGGGCCCGTGACGGGAGGAGATGTCGAATCTGCAAGTACTTAAAAAACTCAGAGTGAGAAATGGCATACTCCGCCCTTAATTCTGAGAAGGATTTAATACGGTCCTCCCAATAAAGGTCTTCCAACGTCGCCACGCCCAACGTAGCCCAATTACGCAGGTTCAGATTAGGTATTAAAAGCTCAAGAGCATCCAGTGGTAAGAAAAGCTTGCACACCGAAGCAGAGGAGGGTATCAATGGCAAAATGTGTCTCCATGCTTGGAGCGAAACTCGTATCGTGGGGAATTTAGGAAGTACCTTCTTAGGAAATTTTGCATGGATTAAAAGTAGCGAGGGAAGAGGGACATCCCCCATCAGGTGTCGTTCAATCGTAGGCCAACTAGAGCCAGAGAATGAAGTGCACCAATATCTCAATTGTCGCACCACTATAGCCTTATGGTAAGCCTCTAAGCTCGGCACTCCCATACCTCCTCTCTGCCGATGTATGTAAAGGCGGTGTCTAGCTATCCGAGGTTTCCTATCTTTTCATATAAACCGCATCAGCTGATCCTGTAACTTTCGAAGGATGAAGGCCGGCAGAGGAACCATAACTGCCCTAAAAACATAGAGTATCTTGGGGAGGATAAGCATTTTATATAGAATTACTCGACCCATCCAGGATGGTTCTGTGTCCGACAGGCGTTTCAATTCGTCTTGCAATTTATCATGGAGAGGGAGAATATTAATATGAGCTAATTTAGAGGTTGGAGAACACAATTTTATGCCTAAATATGGAATCGACATCTCCTCCCAACCAAACGGAAACTCCTTCTGAATATCTTGCCGCAATGTCAATGGCATGGCTACTCCCAATATCTGAGACTTAGAAGCATTCACTTTATAATAGGACACCTTGCCAAATTGTGTCAAAATCTCTGCTACTCTGCGGAGAGAGGTCAGCGGGTCTGTGAGGGTCAATATGACATCGTCCGCAAACAATCCAATTTTATGCTGTCGATGTCCTACAGATATCCCCCGCACTCCCATATCCATCCGTATCAATTCTGCCATTGGCTCCATTACCATGGTAAAAAGTAAGGGAGATAATGGGCAGCCCTGTCTCGTTCCATTAGTGATATTGAATGGTTTAGACAGCATCCCGTTAGCTAACACCCGGGCAGAAGGTGTAGAGTACAGAGCCCCAATCGCCCCCAGTATAGAGCCAGAAAACCCAAATCGTTTCAAAGGCAAATCCCCAATGTATCCTGTCGAACGCCTTCTCCGCATCCAGAGTAAGGAGAACAGAAGGCGTCCGACCAGTGTCCACCTTAGAAATCAAATTTATAATGCGCCTTGTGCCATCTGGCGCCTGTCTCCCCTGAGTGAAACCCACCTGATCATTATGAATTACTGTGGGAAGTATCGTCAAGAGACGTTGGGCCAATAATTTCGCATAAAGCTTCGTATCACAATTTAGCAATGACATGGGCCGGAAATTAGCCGGAATAGTCGGAGGCTTCCCTTGTTTTGGAATAATTACAATGGTAGCCTGCAACATCTCAGCCGGGAGGCTTCCCCTAGCTATGGCCGCGTTAAAAATACGGGCTAGATAAGGGGCCAAAATAGATTCATTAAGTTTATAATATTCAGATGAGAACCCATCCGGTCCCGGGGCTTTGCATGATTTAGCTAGTCTTATAACTTTGGACACCTCGTCCGATAGGATAGGAGCGTTTAGTTGGTCAAGTTGAAGAGAAGTTATTTTAGGCAGCTGAATCTGATCTAGGAATGTATCTATGGCCTCTGCCATAGGCGGTACTATAGTGGGGTCGTCTTGTAAATTATACAATTTGGAGTAAAACTGGCTAAACCTGTCTGCAATACCTTGAGGATTCGAGATCTTTGGCTCACTTCCCTCCGCTATCAAAAACGGTATCTTAGACTTCTGCCGTTTTTGTTTAACTCTATTCGCCATATATTTATTCGCCTTGTTATGGGAGGTGTAGTAGGTCATGCGAAGGGAGGTCAAACTTTTGTCAAAGTCTGCTATCAGGAGTTCTCTCAATGCCTGTCTTAGTTTAGCCAAAGCGTCATGTACAGTGAGTGACGGGGAGGATTGCTGTTGTAACTCTAGGACCCTAATCTGTGCTAGGATGCGATCTGTGTTCATCTGTTTTTGTTTTTTGTAATGGGAACTCTGTTGGATCAAGAGACCACGCATCACCGCCTTATGGGCATTCCACAACACAAATGGATCTATGTCCGGGGAATCATTCAGGTCAAAGTAATCCTGTATCTGAGAGGAAATACGTCCTCTATATTGGGTCAAAGCCATCAAAAAGGTATTGTTCCTCCAAGACCTGCGAGGACGAGACCAGGGTGACAGCGCTACCTGCATGGAGATAGGGGCATGATCTGACCAAGTAATTTCTCCCACGTCAGCTTTTAACACTGAATTCAGCAGCCACTTATCTACTAGAAATAGGTCTATCCTAGAAAAGGTGTGGTGACAAGACGAGTAAAAAGTGAATTCTCTAGCCGAAGCATTATGACATCTAAATACGTCGTAAACCTCCTGCTGCTGAGCCCACGGCGATAAAGTAGGGAGAGATCTCCTGCTCTTACTAGAAGTCTGTCTGGAATGACATTAAAATCTCTGCATAAGATAAGCTGACCCTGTTGAATTTTGCGGACTTTCCGCATGGTTTTGTTTAGAAATCTGATCTGAGAAGCATTAGGGGCATATATATTGACCAATGTGATTAAAGTATCATTAATGGAGCATATTAGAGCCAGAAATCTCCCCCCAACATCCATCCGGGAGTCAACTAATTTAAAATCTATCGTATCCCTGATGGCGATCAAAACCCCCGCCTTTTTCCGTTCAGCATTAGACATAAAGACATGGGGAAATCTAGCATTTGCAAAGGTCGGACATTTCGATTGCTGAAAATGTGTTTCCTGCAGGCACATAATATCCGCACCGGACTTCAGAGCCTCCTTACAGGCAGACGACCTTTTAAAAGGGCTATTCAGACCCTTAACATTAAGGGATACTATCTTAAAGAGGCTCTGTCACCAGATTTTGCAACCCCTATCTGCTTTTGCAGCAGATCGGCGCTGCAATGTAGATTACAGTAACGTTTTTATTTTTAAAAAACGAGCATTTTTGGCCAAGTTATGACCATTTTTATATTTATGTAAATGAGGCTTGCAAAAGTACAACTGGGCGTGTTGAAAAGTAAAAGTCCAAGTGGGCGTGTATTATGTGCGTACATCGGGGCGTTTTTAATACTTTTACTAGCTGGGCGCTCTGATGAGAAGTATCATCCACTTCTCTTCAGAACGCCCAGCTTCTGGCAGTGCAGACACAGCGTGTTCTCGAGAGATCACGCTGTGTCGTCACTCACAGGTCCTGCATCGTGTCGGCCACATTGGCACCAGAGGCTACAGTTGATTCTGCAGCAGCATCAGCGTTTGCAGGTAAGTAGCTACACCGACTTACCTGCAAACGCTGATGCTGCTGCAGAATCAACTGTAGCCTCTGGTGCCGATGTGTCCTCGCTCGCCCGACACGATGCAGGACCTGTGAGTGACGACACAGCGTGATCTCTCGAGAACACGCTGTGTCTGCACTGCCAGAAGCTGGGCGTTCTGAAGAGAAGTGGATGATACTTCTCATCAGAGCGCCCAGCTAGTAAAAGTATTAAAAACGCCCCGATGTACGCACATAATACACGCCCAGTTGGACTTTTACTTTAAACACGCCTACTTGGACTTTTGCAAGCCTCATTTGCATAAATACAAAAATGGTCATAACTTGGCCAAAAACGCTCGTTTTTTTAAAATAAAAATGTTACTGTAATCTACATTGCAGTGCCTTTCTGCTGCAATAGCAGATAGGGGTTGCAAAATCTGGTGACAGAGCCCCTTTAACCGCCATAATCTCTATTACAGAGCTGCAATATAACATAGTTAAGGCACTGTATCAACTCTACATTGAGTACTTGGACAACACAGAAAAGAATATTCTTGGAAAAGCTGTTTGGGTGAGACAACCGGGAAGACAACTGGGAAAAACAGAAACACAAAAACCTGTATTCATATTGGAAAAACAACATTCCCTGGGGCCAGGGACAGTTCCAGCAGGATCCCATCAACCTTGGCGATCCCGTAAAGGTTTCGGGGGTGAAAGTTCGACCAGATGAGACTCGACCTCATATGTAGCCAAGAAAAGCCAGTCCCTCAGCGAGCTTCAGCATTCCTCGACCATTCTGGGGAGATCCTCGCCGGTCCCCTAGGAGAAGATTTCCGTTGTGGGTCAGAGAGCGGGAAACCCCAGTCCGACATCAATTTATCCCCGTCAGCAGGCTTGATCAGGACATGGGTACGATCATCTTTCCGTATCAACAGCTTAGGGAAGCCCCATTTATAGGGTATCTTGTGATTACGTAGCATCATGGTTACCGGAGAGAAGGCACTCCTTGCTTGTAACGTAGCCTGCAAGAGATCCGCATAGAGATGGACGCTGCCATATGGATCTGGCAGCAAACATCAGGGCCTCTTTCACATGGAAAAAATGAATGCGGGAAATCACGTCACGTGGGATGTAAGCCGGTAGAGCCTTGGGTTTAGGCAGACGATGGGCTCGATCAATAATCCAATCCGGAGGGTGGGATTCAGGCAAGAGTGTTTTAATCAGCTTCTGGAGATAACCCTGAAGATCCGCTTGTGCCACCGATTCAGGAATGCCCCGAAACTTAACATTGTTCCGATCCTCCATATCCGCCATTTTGCTTTTCATAGCCTCCATCTCCTCCTCTAACACATAATGCGCGTCAACCAGATCATTATGGGCCTGTGTGAAATCTCCCATCTTGTTCACATGATCCACTCTAGCACCCAGATCTTCTATGGAAGTATTAAGTTTGGCAGTAATTTTGGCCATATCCTGTTGCAAAGATCCTCTGAGCGCCATTACAATGCCTTTAATAAACGTTTCTGACGCCACCTGGTCTGTGGTGGGTAGATTAGATATTGGGTCTCCTCCCTGTGCAGCATCTTCTTCTGAGAACCGTGAGCTCTGTCTATCAGGGTTATCTATAATCCCGTCTTCCCCCCTCTCTAACCTCTGTTCCTCTGCACTGTCAGCTTGGAGTGTTTGCAAGAGGCTAGGCGCGGATAGCGTGTCTCCCTCACTCTCCTTAGATCTATGTCTGGGGCACACCGGAGTGCGTGAAGACTCACCCAGAGAGGCCGCAGGGGAAGCTGGTCCAGAGTCCCTGCCACAAGCGCTGGAATCTCCTGGGGAGTTGGAGCCGGCGCCATCTTGGATGCCATCCCGCCTCATGCTGCGGGTAGAGAAGAAGTCCATCAGGCGCTTCGGGCCGGATTTGTTGCCCCTCTTCCTGGTCATCATCTCGCCTGCAATCAGGGGAACCGGGAAATGACAGGTAAGTCGGCTTTCGGTCGTTTAATCACCGTCGCTTCGAGGTCTGAGGACGGAGCTCCGAGCTAAGTGTCCGCCAGTCAGCATCCAGGCCACGCCCCCTAGATCCTCCATTTTCAACGCGGTAAAGATTATACTATGGCCTATGTGTAATACTGTCTGTTGAGCCCTGTAGCTAAGCCTACGATGTGCTAGGCTTAGATACAGGGCCCATCTGACCATATCAGACTTAAGACCTGTATCTAAGCCTGCCATGTGTCATACTGTCCACTTGGCCCTGTATCTAAGCCTACCTTGTGTGATACTGTCCGCTGAGCCCTGTATCTAAACATGTTGTGTGATACCGTCTGCTGGGCCCTGTATCTAATTAGATAATGTGTAATACTGTCCGCTGGGCCCTGTAGCTAAGCCCATCATGTGTGATACAGTCTTCTAAGACGCTGTGTTTACTCTTTTCCAGCTATAGGGTTCGTAGTGCTATAGATATGCGGCCTCTTCGGCGTTGGGGAGCCCATAAGGAACTTTTGCACTGGGCCCCATGCGCCTTTAGCTACGCCCCTGACTCCTGATCAGATCTTAGACCGATTGAAAATGTCAATTGTCCTGTTCACACCTGCGTAGAAGGTTTTTTCACAGATTCCATCATTTTTGCTGGATATAATAGCGCAACACACAGCGCTACTTTATCCAGCAAAATTACGGAAACTATTAGTCAATAGGTTTCTTTTGGCACCATTGGTTTGCATCATGTGATGGATTCGGCTCTTCCAATGTTTTCATTGCTCTGCTCCTATGATGGAGCAGAATAACAGAACCAGAAAGGCAAGTGTGAACACCGCCTGAACCCCTTATACATATAGGCCCTCTTCACATGATTGACACCTGTTTTTTCCTGGGTATTGGAAGCGCAGACAATGAATATAGACCATTTCCATAACCTAATGTGACATCCGGTCTGCCCAGTATTGGCTGGTGTGTTCTATACACATCTTACAACCAGATCAGTATTTAATCCCATATGAAACATTTATTCCTACCTCAATGAGCGATATTAACCGGTTTCCTTTATTCTGCAGGTCGGTAAGATTCCGGCAATACCACATATGTAGAGGTTTTTTATAGTTTATTACCACAAATGTAGTGTTTGTTTGTTTTTAAAAAATTTTACTTACCTCATATGTAGAGTTTATGTTTTATTACTTACCGCATATTTATTTTTTCATGTTTTATTACCACATAGTTTTTTTTATACTTTACAGCTTTTGCACAATAAAAATATTTTTAAACAAAAAAAAAATTAGTTTTTTCCTCCCTGCTTTCCAAGAGCCATAACTTTTGTATTTTTCAGTTGTCGCTGTATGTGGGCTTGTTTTTTTTTGGACGAGTTATGTTTTTTAATGGCAACATTTTTGGGTAAATTTAATATATTGATTAACGTTTTATATATTTTTTTCTGTGTGGGTGGAAAAAAAACCTTTTGCTATGTTCCTTTTTATTTGTGTTAACTTTATTGCTTAGGTCATCCATATATATATGTGTGGTTTTTTTCCGCCACGGTTTTGTTTAATTTTCACTGAACTTTTTTTATTTTTTTTAATAAACTTTAACTGTTTAATATATATATATATATATATATATATATATTTATTTTTTTTAGTCCCACTAGGGGTCTTGACAGTGAGATCTTCTGATCACTGATATAATTCTTTGTTGCAGTCTGTATAGTGTAAAACAGTCAGGCAATATATTAGGCCTAATAGGCAAATAGTAATGGTAGGCCTGTGTTAGACCTCTGGCTGCCATGACCGCCCACTGATGGCCAGCGATCACATTCGTGGGCTGCCAATGAGTGAAAAACATTGAGTCCATGAGCACTTATGTAACTGCCCGTGTTGTATGTTTTTATATGTGGGATTCTACATTTTAGAAAGCCAGTGGAATTGAACACATTGATTTGGGAATTCTTTGAGGTGATAGAAACTTCCCCAGAGGGTGTAGTGTGACCCTACTGTCAGTATTCTTGTACTATATTACGTTTTATATGGCCGCCCTGTTGGTAACGGTTCACTGAGATACGCTTTGTGTGATGTCATCTAGAATGTGGGCAGATTCTATTTCTCTACACTTTTTAATCTGGATGTGTTAACATCTTATGACATCATCAAGTCTATAAATTGGGGTCAAACATTGACCGCGGTGTGAGTTTCTCTTGCTGGCTCTCATCGTGGAGGTGTCTCGGAAGATGGAGGAGGATGGTAAAGACATTTCCCAAGATGAGGATTGTAGTGAAGATGAAGGTTGGCGGACGCCAGTTTCCTGATGAGGTAGAGATGGAGGACATAGAGGAGGAGGCCGAGAAAATGGAAGTTGGCGGACGGCACTTTCCAGACTATGTGGAGATTGAGAACCTTTCAGGGGTTACCGTTACCACCAGGTCCTCAAACCCCTAGAAGAGAAAGTGGCCATTTTAGTACCATCTGCTGCTCGGGGCCAATTTACCATCAGGGCCCTGAACCCCTGGGAGAGAAAGCGGCCATCTTATTTCCATCTGCTGCTTGGGGCCCGTTCACATCTTCAGATGAGGTAAGTGCCGTCCACTGATGATCTTTTTACCTCACAACTCTTCTACAGCCGCCTGGACACTGGATTTCTGATTTATATTTTTTTTGCAGTTGTCCCCCCAACATTGTGGTCTTTACCATCCAAACCAACTGAAATTCCCCTGAAGACTCCTCTAGTGCTGAGAACCAGTGACGAGCAGAACAGAAGTGAGATCCGGTAAGCCTGACGTCTTCATCTTATCCTTGTGGTGAAGGTTTTGTGACTTTTTTGGGCTAATTCATATTTTCTTCTTTTCAAGGATACGACTGAAAAATGTGAAAAACATGAAAAATGTTCCGGTCTCTTCTGATCCGGGACGGAGCTGTGTAAGGGTGGACTGGTGGTCATATCCACGTGTGAAGAAGGACCCTCCCCCTCTTAATGTCACAGATCATCCATCGAATGTTAAAGAGGCTGTCACCAGTGTATAACCGCCCTATCTTCTACCTAATCTAATAGACGCTTTCATGTAGATAAGTAATGTGGTGTTTTTTTTAAAAAAAAAACAAAAAAAAAACCACAATTTTTGACTAAGTTAAGAGCATTTTAAGTGTTATGCAAATTTGTTCTTAATGACTAAGTGGGCGTTTTTTTACTTTTTACCAAGTGGGTGTAGTAAAAAGTGTATGACGCTGACCAATCAGCATCATGCACTTCGTTTCATTCATGTTCAGCTGTACTCACAGCGCAGGGTGATCTCGCGAGATCGCGCTGTGCTGTCATTCCTACAGTAACTTTACCGGAGTGTCGGGAGAATGAAAAGACATCGCTCTGCAGATCTCTAGAGGTCAGTGGTGTAATAATCTGCAGAATATATTACTATTGCCAGGAGAATCTGCGGACGCTGCAGGGTAAATGTAGAATTACATGCTGGCCATTCAAACTAATAGCCGTCCATGTAACGTAAGGACTTGCCGCGTCTACTAGAGCAAGAGCCCCCCTTTTCTGCATTAAGGGGGCATATGGAGAATACTTGTCCTGATGTGATCTCCACTTATGTTACCGGTTTTTGATAATTGTTCCAAATATGTATGTAAAATAAAGAATGACGCAACATTGCAAATAGTCTTGACTTTAATAAAATCTACCACGTGGTCGGGCCAGGACTGCACGTAGAGAATATCATGCGTGTGCAGTGCTGCGCTCTCCAATGCATGCTATATACTAGCCACCATTGTAGAAAGTTGGGGGAGGGTATTAGAGAAATGCAGTTCTGTGTTGGAATTTTTGCAATCACGAAATTACAGCTGCCGGACATTGCATGTTTACATGTGTTGTCATCCTGCGATCCCATAGAGTAATATTGCTTGTGCTATAGAGCCTCCACAGTAGGTTAGCAAGTGGTAGTGAGAGACGGGAGTATGTCTGCAATATTAGACTACTCTGTTTTTATTCTATATAGATGCAATAAAAAAAAAAAAAGTATAGGTGGACATATCCGCTAAGGCTCTGTTCACACTTCAATAATCGGTGCCCTGCAACATTACCTACTTTCCAATCATACCTGGTCTGGTGCCCTGCAGTACTGCCTACTTATCCAGATATAACTAAACTGGTGCCCAGCAGCATTACTTATCCCCAATCATACCTAGATTGGTGCCAAGCAGTACTACCCACACTCCAGCCATACCTAGACCGGTACCCAGCAGTACTACCCACCCTCTAGCCATACCTAGACCCGTACCCAGCAGTACTACCTACCCTCCAGCAGTACTACCCACCTCCAGCCATACCTAGACCGGTACCCAGCAGTACTACCCACCCTCCAGCCATACCTAGACGGGTACCCAGCAGTACTATCCACCTCCAGCCATACCTAGACCGGTACCCAGCAGTACTACCCACCCTCCAGCCATACCTAGACCAGTACCCAGCAGTACTACCCACCCTCCAGCCATACCTAGACCGGTACCCAGCAGTACTATCCACCTCCAGCCATACCTAGACCGGTACCCAGCAGTACTACCCACCCTCCAGCCATACCTAGACCGGTACCCAGCGGTACTACCCACCCTCCGGCCATGCCTAGACCGGTACCCAGCAGTACTACCCACCCTCTGGCTAGACCGGTACCCAGCAGTACTGCCCACCCTCCAGCCATACCTAGACCGGTACCCAGCAGTACTACCCACCCTCCAGCCATACCTAGACCGGTACCCAGCAGTACTACCCACCCTCCAGCCATACCTAGACCGACCCAGCAGTACTACCCACCCTCCGGCCATACCTAGACCGGTACCCAGCAGTACTACCCACCCTCCGGCCATACCTAGACCGGTACCCAGCAGTACTACCCACCCTCCGGCCATACCTAGACCGGTACCCAGCAGTACTACCCACCCTCCGGCCATACCTAGACCGGTACCCAGCAGTACTGCCCACCCTCCGGCCATACCTAGACCGGTACCCAGCAGTACTGCCCACCCTCCGGCCATACCTAGACCGGTACCCAGCAGTACTGCCCACCCTCCGGCCATACCTAGACCGGTACCCAGCAGTACTGCCCACCCTCCGGCCATACCTAGACCGGTACCCAGCAGTACTACCCACCCTCCGGCCATACCTAGACCGGTACCCAGCAGTACTGCCCACCCTCCGGCCATGCCTAGACCGGTACCCAGCAGTACTGCCCACCCTCCGGCCATACCTAGACCGGTACCCAGCAGTACTGCCCACCCTCCAGCCATACCTAGACCGATACCCAGCAGTACTGCCCACCCTCCAGCCATACCTAGACCGGTACCCAGCAGTACTGCCCACCCTCCAGCCATACCTAGACCGGTACCCAGCAGTACTGCCCACCCTCCAGCCATACCTAGACCGGTACCCAGCAGTACTACCCACCCTTCGGCCATACCTAGACCGGTACCCAGCAGTACTACCCACCCTCCGGCCATACCTAGACCGGTACCCAGCAGTACTACCCACCCTCCGGCCATACCTAGACCGGTACCCAGCAGTACTACCCACCCTCCGGCCATACCTAGACCGGTACCCAGCAGTACTGCCCACCCTCCGGCCATACCTAGACCGGTACCCAGCAGTACTGCCCACCCTCCGGCCATACCTAGACCGGTACCCAGCAGTACTGCCCACCCTCCGGCCATACCTAGACCGGTACCCAGCAGTACTACCCACCCTCCGGCCATACCTAGACCGGTACCCAGCAGTACTACCCACCCTCCGGCCATACCTAGACCGGTACCCAGCAGTACTGCCCACCCTCCGGCCATACCTAGACCGGTACCCAGCAGTACTGCCCACCCTCCGGCCATACCTAGACCGGTACCCAGCAGTACTGCCCACCCTCCAGCCATACCTAGACCGGTACCCAGCAGTACTGCCCACCCTCCAGCCATACCTAGACCGGTACCCAGCAGTACTGCCCACCCTCCAGCCATACCTAGACCGGTACCCAGCAGTACTACCCACCCTTCAGCCATACCTAGACCGGTACCCAGCAGTATTCTCACCAGTCCCAGCTTTGGTCATCAGTGACTCCTGTACTTATCAGCGCGACCTCTCCTATCAGCACTTTACATCTTCTCCCACAACACAAGATAAGCAGCCGGCGCCCTCCCCTCCTCCTCGGGTTTGTCAGTGGCTCCTGGTCTGGGCCGTGTCTTGTTGTGGGGGGAGGGTGTACACGTGGGGGGAGTGTCGCCTCCTCCTCTGTAGCGGCAGCAGCATGGCGGAGGAGAACAGAGCTGGCATCACCCCCCGCAGCAGCAGCTCGGTGTCGCTGCTCTCTAAGGCCCTGTCACACACCCACCTGGATCTGCTGGAGCAAGAAGCGATGGTGCCATCACCCATACTGCCCCTGGTGCTGCCCCCGCGACTACCCGGTCTACCGAGCGCCCGCAAGAGAAAGCTGTCCAAGAGCATGAGCCTATCCGGGTCTCAGGAGAGTCTGAGCGGCATAGTCAGCGAGGCCAGGGTGCTGGTGGTGAACACCGGGGGCACCATAGGCATGATGTACCAGAATGAAGGTAACCGGGCATTATATGTAGGGGGAGGGGAGAATGTTGGACACCAACCTGTGGCTCTCCAGCTGATATGGAACTACAACTACCTATATGCACGGCTGCTGTGCAACTTATGCTGAGAGATAGTCTTAGATTAGCAGTGCATGATGGGAGTTGTAGTTTTGTATTATGTATGTCTTGTAGTGGTGTCTCCAGGTAATGAGCCTCTCGGGAATTATTGTCCTTGTGACTATAATACTTGGCAGGTAATGTGGCCATGTTGTCTCCTCTGGACTTGTGAATGGATCATTTAACTAGTTCCGTGCCAGTATGGAAGCCAGGATGTATCGTGCATATCCTCGCCAGTTTGCCATTAAAATGTATTACGAAGTTGGGTGCAAGACGCTGTGGTGGCCATATGGACCCGCTGTCCTAGGAATTAAAGGGTATAATTGGGAAACCGTTTATCATGAAGAAGACATACACATTATATTTCCTGCGTTCTTACGTTTGCTGTCGTGCTTTGCATTGCGCCACACGTATCTTTCTTGTACTAACGATCGTGAAGGCTACGTTGTAGGTTTGACCGCTGACTGAGAAAATGACGGTGAATATTAAGGGTGCGCTCATGCGTATTTACATTGTATTTCCGCAGCGTAAAAATGTGTTGCGGAAAACTACAATGTAAACCTATGGGAAAAATGTTCTGTCACTCAGACAGATTTCTCTAGTTCTTGTGTTGCGGAATGTTTTTCCCATAGGTGCTCATTGTAAAGTTGTGTATTGTACCCGTTGCGTGTTTGCATTATATTTCCACAGCTGTGGGACTACAATGCACATGCGCCACGTGTGAGCCTACCCGTTGGGTCTGTTTATAGATACGCCTTGGGAAGCTCCATTAGCAATTCTGTCGGATATCACAGTGAGAATTGCGCTGCATGTATAAGTTAATAGGGCCCATCATGCGCCGTCACACGAGAGATCTGGCAACGCATCGTGTGTCGTACAATGCATAGGGAATTTCTACCGGTCAGAACCAATAGTTTTTTAGTATAATAGACCTTCTGATTATCGTTAAGTCGGAACATTGTTTGGATAGTCCGCAATAATCGTTACGTCGGTGGCCGGCTTTATATTTACTGATCGTGGCTCGGTTGATCTCAATGGGATTTTCCTGATGGCGACGTCTAACCTCTGCACAGGAGTGTGGCCTGCTGTGTACAAAAAAAAATAAAAAAATTAGGGGTTCCGTTATTATTTTCAGTTCTCTCCCCTATCATCCATTATGCTGCTTTTTATTTCAATCTGTTCACATTAGCACCAAACTTCCATTTTTAACGGAGTCTAGATTGTATAGTGAGGAGTCCTCATATACTTTTTGTTTTTTATTACTCACCAAGATATTTTCATTGACTTGGAAGATTCTTATTTACGTCTAAAAGGGCTGAAATCCTATAAAGACCCTATAATAGTCACAGCTGAAAGTCCACTATAAGGCCGGGTTCACACGTAGCGTAAATACTGAGGATTTTCCGCAACGGATGTCATTGCGGAAAATCTGCAGTATAATACAGTAGCGGCAAAGTGGGTGAGGTTTGACGAAAAAACATTCATAAATTGACCTGTGGGTGTTTTCTTTTAAATTTATTTTTAATGATCCGCGGCATGTTGATGTATGCTGCGGAATCGCTTCTTTTCTGTTGCAGGTTTTCTCCATTGAATTCAATGGGGAGGTAAAAATCGCAACAAATAGCAGAGGTTGCGATTTTTGCGGTGAAAAATCAGCAATTCTGCTGCAAAGAACTCGTCATACCCAGAACTCCCTGCGTCTAGCCCCAGCCTCTAGGGGGTGACATTTCTTCCCATGTGACTGGTGCAGCATCATCCCAGGAGGCCGGACTGCACGACCACATCGCCTTGACTATGGCCTGGATAAGTATGACTTTTTTTTTTTTTTTTGCGCAGTTCTGCCCGAAAACTGCAAAAAATGTTTAGAAACGGTATCCATTGGGGCAAGACCCCTTTTTTTTTTCTGCAGGCAAATAAAAACAGTCTGGAAAAAAAAATGCTTCAACTATTGAAATCAATGGAGGGCATTTTTTGGCGCTGATTACAACGCAGTTTCCATGACAAAACCTGTGCAAAAAAAAACCACTCTCTGATCTGGGGTTTAGGAATGCTGTAAATCTGGGCTGTATCCGGTCAACGCAATCTTCTGTGGGCATTCGATACAGATTCATTTCTCCTAAACTGATGTACACAGAGGATTACCTAGACGGGATAGAATTGTATCTACCTCTCAGCTGTGAGATTCAGGTCTGTGTAGTGATTTTCACCCTCTAGAGGTAAATAAGAAAGGTACATACCATTCACTGATGGCAAGCAGAGATCCTAAAAATGGGGAGGTGTTGAAACACAAAATTACACCGTTGCTAAGCTTTTCAAACCAGTCATTGTGGTCCCCTGTATGCAGAATTGGGGGTTTAAGAAAAATATTCACAACCTCCAACCCCCGCACAGCTCTTCTGGATGGACGCAGACATGTTGTGGATTTAACCTCTTCTACATTGAAACGGGTGAAATCCGCAGCGAACAGCCGGAACAGAATGAGCATATGCTGCACACTTGAAAATCCGCAGCATGCTCTGGTTCCGTCTGTAAAATGTTCTGCAGCATGTGGATGAGATTTGTTCAGATCTCATTCACATGGTTAGTACTGTAATCTGCTGCAGATTTTCCATGCTCAAATCTGCCCAGAAAATCTGCAGGGGCTGCAGTGAAGCAGGGTGACGGTTGTAGCGACATCCATCGCCATGATTTAAAGTGGTCATACACATTATATCCATTTCGTCCCAATCTCCGCGGGACCAGCCGGCTATCTAATGTGTATGGCGGCATCCCAACTCTCCCCCCTCAGTTTGTTTGCAAGGAGATAAGCTTCTGCCAATGGAGTCTGGCAGCGGCTTTACACCTGATTCCTATTAAAACACATTCACGTTCCGGTGATCCATGCGGATGGGGGTCAGGAGGAATAGATATCAGCTGAATGGTCGTTCGTCCTTCTGACATCTATATGAAATGTATGGCCAGCTTAAAGAGGCTCTGTCACCAGATTTTGCAACCCCTATCTGCTATTGCAGCAGATCGGCGCTGCAATGTAGATTACAGTAACGTTTTTATTTTTTTAAAACGAGCATTTTTGGCCAAGTTATGACCATTTTCGTATTTATGCAAATGAAGCTTGCAAAAGTACAACTGGGCGTGTTTAAAGTAAAAGTACAACTGGGCGTGTATTATGTGCGTACATCGGGGCGTGTTTACTACTTTTACTAGCTGGGCGTTGTGTATAGAAGTGTCATCCACTTCTCTTCACAACGCCCAGCTTCTGGCAGTGCAGATCTGTGACGTCACTCACAGGTCCTGCATCGTGTCGGCACCAGAGGCTACACTTGATTCTGCAGCAGCATCAGCATTTGCAGGTAAGTAGCTACATCGACTTACCTGCAAACGCTGATGCTGCTGCAGAATCATCTGTAGCCTCTGGTGCCGACACGATGCAGGACCTGTGAGTGACGTCACAGTGCTGCACTGCCAGAAGCTGGGCGTTGTGAAGAGAAATGGATGACACTTCTATACACAACGCCCAGCTAGTAAAAGTAGTAAACACGCCCCGATGTACGCACATTATACACGCCCAGTTGTACTTTTACTTTTCAACACGCCCAGTTGTACTTTTGCAAGCCTCATTTGCATAAATACGAAAATGGTCATAACTTGGCCAAAAATGCTCGTTTTTTAAAAATAAAAACGTTACTGTAATCTACATTGCAGCGCCGATCTGCTGCAATAGCAGATAGGGGTTGCACAATCTGGTGACAGAGCCTCTTTAAGGCTTGTCGTACGCACCTATATTACTCTGGGGGCATGCAGACAGTCCGTGAGTTTTGCTCAGCGTGAGTCCGCTGAAAAAAAACCTCACGACATGTCCTATCTTTGTGCGCTGTTCGCGCATCACGCACCCATTGAAGTCAATGGGTGCGTGAAAACCATGCATGCCGCACGGAAGCACTTCCGTGTGAACTGCGTGGTTCGCGCAACAGCTGTCAAACTCTGAATGTAAACAGAAAAGCACCACGTGCTTTTCTGTTGACAAACATCCAAACGGAGTGTCATTATGATGGCGGCTGCGCGAAAATCACGCAGCCGCGCATCATACAGGGCTGACACACGGAGCTGGTAAGTGCCTTTTGCGCACGCAAAACGCCGCGTTTTTTTGCGTGTGCAAAACGCACACGCTCGTGTAAATGAGGCCTAACTCTGGGATAGCGAGGGCAGCTAACAGCTGCTAGTGCGATCCTAGGGAGGGATATCGGGGCTGAATATATCTAGTGGAATACAGTGCCCCCATAACAGAGGCATTCAATGACAGATTATCTGTTCTTTATGAATGAGTAGATAGTACAGGAGCGCTCTTGTCCTGGGGAAGGCAGCGGAACTCCATGGTTTAGAAGAACTTCCAGTTAGTGATCTAATGTAACTGGGAGCAGGTGGTTAAAAGTCAGGGGATAATGAGAAATCATACCCCATATATTAATCATAACGGTTTACCGAAACTGCTGGGGGTCATCGCCGAGAGGTGCCCGAAATACCCTTGTTCTTAAATATCTCCAGGAACATATACGTCTACCTGAATACAATAATACACTGCTGGCCTCGATCCGCTAATCTATAGATATTGGGCATGGACACGGAGACCCCTGTGTTCAGTCTGAGATAGTCCCGGGTAACGTTATGTATACAGGAATCACAGCCAAACTGTTAATAAGTAAAAACTGTTATTGTAGAAGTGCCGGGCTCGCCACGATTTTATCAATTCAGTGATAAGATTTTGCACAATATTTATATACGGTAGTTCTTGTATGACGACATGTTGGCGCCTGATGATGTTTTTTTTGGCAGCATCATTTTGAGTGGATGGATTTATAGAAGTTTCTGTCCAAAATACAGACATATTAGACTTGTTGATTTAATGTCTTTTGAAAAAAAAAAAAAAGATTAATATGGAAAAATCTTGGTGTGAATGCTTGCTGCTTGTCACTTTGAGCTGAAGACCTGATTAATGGGAGACCGTTGGTTGCTAGGGATGCTCTGCCTGACAACACCATATAAAAGACACTAGTTGTTAGGAATGGTATCCATAGCAACCAGACTGTCTCAAACGACTTGGGCCCCCTGCACATGACTGTTCCTGTAATGACGGTGAGTGATTTACAGGCACGGCCGGTCGCGGACAGCCCCCTGCATTTGCTGGCCGTGCTCCCATATAAAGTATGGGAGCACAGTCCGTAAAAAGCATATAAAAAAAAAAGGACATGTCCTATCTTTTTCGGAGCCTTTCTACGGCACGGACATCTTTCTGTAAATATATGATAAGGTGTCCGTCGGCCATAGAAATTAACGAGTCCATAATTACGGACGATATCTAGGGTCGTGTGCATGGAGCCTAATAGTAAAGCTGGATTAGTACATTGTGTCAGTCCTTTCCCCATTCTGCATTATTAATCAGATTTTTCTAAATACACTTTGGTGAACTACTACTTTAAAGGTTACACGTTCAAGTGTTTGGCTAAAGGTGGAGAGGCCCGCTCCTGTATTCAACACACTATAAAAGACTTTCTATAATGTCCATATGTCCTATAGGGGACTGGGACTGATTATAATCTCTGTGGTCTACGTTGGCGCTAGCACTTTTGCCATACAGAAGTCTTGGAAAGCTGGCTAAAAACCTTTTCTTGAACGTCAGTGGTAGCCATCGTGACCTAACTTTCACCTCCGCTTTGCTGAAGATCGATATAACTAAGCGCCCCTTTATGTGGGCCAATTATCGGGCAAACGAGCGTTTACAGAACCGTTGTTCCCGATCATTGCCTTATGTACACAGGGTAACTATCAGCAGATGAATGAGCAAATACTTGTTCATCAGCGGATTTGTATAGTTTTAAATGGTAAAAATATCGTTGCCGGCAGCGCATCTCTGTGTAAACAGGGAGCCGCGCTGCCAACATGATAGAAATGTATGGGGACGAGCGATCAGCGTTACGAGCGCTCGTCTCCATACATATCTCCTTGTGAAAGGAACAAACTAGCGCCGATCGGCGCTCGTTTACGTGGCCGTGTAATATCACCTTAAGGGTCCTCTTACATGGGCCGTATAAACGTGTGCCGATCAATGAGACAGCTTGCTGATCGGCACTTGTGTGCTTTCAATACGATCGCTCGTCCCTGTACATTTCCACCATATCGGCAGTACGTGTGTAAACGGGGATGTCCTGCCGACAACCATAATATTTTGTGCTGCGTAAACGATACAATCAGCCGATGATCGAGCGTTTGCTTGTTCATCGGCTGATCGTCGCCCGGATTACAGATGGCAACGATCGCGAGCAATCATATAAACGCTCGTTTGCCTGATGATTGGCCTGTGTAAAAGCTGAATTATTAACCGCTTGAATGAAGACAAAGATTCAAGGGCTTCTCTTTTACTAGCGGTCTGTCCTCTGCCGCCTTCATTCACATTGCATGCTATTAGGTTTATGACTGGATTACACTGTGGAGTGTTTACATGACGGGTGGTGAAGGTTATTTGTGAGTGCGCGCGGTCACAGTACAACGTAACTGTATACATTCCTGCTGTAATCAAGTATTAAGTAACACCGCCCGGCCGTAACGCAAAAGCAATGTAGTGTGGCAAGAAAAAGCGACAACGAGGAATGTAGAGAATAGATGACCCCCTGAGATCAATAATAATCCCCCTGTACAAGGTGGTTCATAGCAAAAGTCTCCACTGACTGTGGAGTTGATTGCAGTTTTATTGTTCGCTGTTATCAGCCATTTCAGGCTTGGGAGTGGTTGACGGTAATATTTATTGGGAACGTCACTGATCCATCATTCAGAAAAGTCGCGGCTCCCATGATCACTAATGTATTTTGCCGATCTCCAAGACTGAGCACCTTGACTAATGTTGCATATCCGTGTATACACGGTAACTCCCGATCTCATGGAGGGATACAGAAAATACATTTTCTGCAGATTACCATACGGCAACACACGGAGGCAGGATGGGCTCCGGGCACACGACTCTGCTGTGTATATTGGGCCTTAGATTTCTTTTAATGAGCCTAAAGTCCTCCTTTTTATCTCCAATTGCTTAGCAGTTTAATTCAATGTATTGTTCTCTGTTACCAGCCATTTGGGAGAGGCTTTACTGTCATGCTGTTTTTTTCAGTGATGTTACAGAAAGGAAGTGCAGAAAAATCTCTGACCCCACAATCACGAATTTCTCTCATGTCTTCAGTTCTGTAATACATACGTGTGTGGGAATGTTAGCTTTAGCAACGTTTTCGTCACCATTGATGTCAATGGGGATGTAAACGGAAGCTTAGGTGTCCCGTTTGCCTTTCCGTTGAGGGATTAACCCGACGGAGTCCTCCAACGGAACCCCGTGACTTTGGTGTGAACAGGCCCTTACCTAAAATTTCATTAACGTTGTACTAAAGGTTTAGTGGCGCTTTAAGAGTTAATTCATAGTCCTAGCTGTATGCGGTGACCATGGGGCAGACCTGATGCAATGTGGCTGCAAGATTTATCAATGGGACTTATGACTTATTTCCCTGAATAAGTAGACTGGGAGGCATCATACATTACAGCAGTGAGGGAAATATGCTAGGAATGAAATTAACCCTTTTGAGACCACTTACTTTTCTCAATTATTCTCCAGATTGTAATTTACTGTATTTTGTATAATTTTGTATTTTTTTTTGATCTTTAATGGTCATTATAAGCGTGATTTATTCTATAGGTCTAGAGTTGCAGCGCCATTGTGTCATGCCTGTTATGCCGCGCCTTGGCTCTATGATGACATTGCATCCCATCATTTAGCTCATGTTCTGGTGTAGTCCGGTCTTAAATGGGTTGTCCACTTTTTGATAATAGGGTCCTCCGGCATTAAGCTGATAACAAGAAGTCCTGCTTCTGGGACCCCCAGCGATCAGCTGTAATCTGCGGGAACCCTTCAGCAAGTGTTCAATTTTCCTGCAGTGCCACCTTTAAGTATTGCACGCTTTCCACTGAAATCGGTGGACTGTCCATGTCATGCGCTGGGGACTTTGAATAGTTTTTTTTTTTTGTTTTCTTGATAAAGGTCTACCTACTTACTAAATTCAGTCCATTGTAGTTGTTGAATGGTTTTGTCTTTTTTTGCGGCAGCTGCTTATTTACAATCTGTAAGGGTATATTGCATTTTATGTAGTTGTCTATAACCTATTAATGTTTGGTTAATTGGTAGCATTTTTTCAGTTCTATCCATGTAAAAAAATGTATTATTAAATATTGCAGTTCACGCATTGGCCAATAGATGTCATCAGGCTACATCCAGACTCTTATAACATCTCACTTTACAGCATACAGTGAAGCTGAATGTTACCACTAAATTTAGTCAAATAAGCCACCGATTACTAGTGCTAATTACAGTTTTATTGTACTGCCTGAGCCATGATAAGCAGCTTTCACACTGCACGTAGGTAGTAGACTGTAGATAGCTGATACGCAGCAGAATGATGGGGCATGGTGATCTAAGGAGGGCTGCCCACCTCCAGCCCCACACTGCGTTGACTCTGCTATAGAGCATACCATTAGGGTGGGTGTTGTAATTCTACAACATGTACAGTAATGTTATTAAATTATTGATTTCAATGGTGACTGATCCGGTGCCCATGGTTTCCGTTCAACTACACTATTGCTTCTGGCAAAACGACGGACACCGGAAACCACGGACACCGGATCAGTCACCATTGAAATCAACGGTGACAGAAACCTCTGGTTTCCGTCTGTCTGTTCAGGGTCCCGTTCTGATGGAAACCTCAGACGGAACGTCAGAATGGGACCCCAACGCAGATGTGAACGAAGCCTTAGTAAACCCCAGTCCTCACTCCTGGTCCTTGTCGCCATTCATTCAAGTAGATGCGCTGTGCGGCGCGTCTGCTGGTTAATAAAGCTCTTTTTTCCTCTTCCGCTATGGGGGAAGGGCCTGTAACAATTTCATGATTCTGGGCATATCCACAATCGTGCCAACTTGAAATGGCGAATTAATCAAATTAATTTGATTCATCGCCCAGCCCTACAATGAATGAATGTAATAGTAATACTTGGCTTGTTCAAATGTTGACGTCTGTTTTCCTTTTGTATTTCTGTCCCCTTTAGTTCTGGCTCCTCAGGCAAATGCATTTGCTAAGGCACTAAAAAAGCTCCCTATCGTACACGATGAGCAGTACGCCCAGCAAACCAAGCTCTACGACTTCCATGATTTTCCTGAAAACACCTTGGTTCTCCCGTAAGTATTGATGTGTTTTAGTAGAAAAAGCCAAAAACTCCGCTCTCACTAACACTCCCCACAAATCGCATCCATATCACTATCCTTGATGCAATGGCCTGATCTACATTTTATATCCTAATGAATTTTACACGATGAATGTAAATATAATTTCTATTTAAATTAAAAAGCGTTCTCCCACAATCACATGCACTGCAACACTCAATAGTTAGGATAGACTAATCTGGTATACGAATATAATGCCAGATTTACAGTAAAAACTGACACCTGCATGTAAATGGAGGAGTTTAACATTCATTACCACTGCATTTAGATAGGTCATTCTTTTGACAGCTAGATGGTGACTTTGGGCACTTTTGTAACCACAGCTATTGGTCTTTGTCGGACAGAATCTTTTAGGCTCTGTTCACGTTGCATTAAGGGTATGTTCACACGGCCAAATTTCAGACGTATACGAGGCGTATTATGCCTCGTTTTACGTCTGAAAATAGGGCTACAATACGTCGGCAAACATCTGCCCATTCATTTGAATGGGTTTGCAGACGTACTGTGCAGACGACCTGTTATTTACGAGTCGTCGTTTGACAGCTGTCAAACGACGATGCGTAAAAATACAGCCTCGTCAAAAGAAGTGCAGGACACTTATATACATTATATGCGGGACACTTATATACATTATATGCAGGACACTTATATACATTATATGCGGGACACTTATATACATTATATGCAGGACACTTATATACATTATATGCGGGACACTTATATACATTATATGCAGGACACTTATATACATTATATGCAGGACACTTATATACATTATATGCTGGACACTTATATACATTATATGCGGGACACTTATATACATTATATGCAGGACACTTATATACATTATATGCAGGACACTTATATACATTATATGCAGGACACTTATATACATTATATGCGGGACACTTATATACATTATATGCGGGACACTTATATACATTATGTGCGGGACACTTCTTTGGACGTTTTTGGAGCTGTTTTCTCATAGACTCCAATGAAAACAGCTCCAAAAACGGACGTAAAAAACGCCGCGAAAAATGCGAGTTGGTAAAAAAAACGTCTGAAAAGCAGGGTCTGTTTTCCCTTGAAAACAGCTATGGATTTTCAGACGTTTTTGTTGACTACGTGTGAACATACCCTAAAGGTTTGACATATACTTCTGGAATGAGGCTTGACGTGTGCCTCCGATGTGTGCCACTGTGTAGTATACATGTGGTATACTCCTGCACAGCTGAAAAAAGGTATAGCGTTGTATACCAGGTCAGGGGGAATGTCAAATGGCATCTGTCGGGCCGATATGGGTCCATGTGACATACTTCGCATATACTCTGGGAGCATTAGTGCCTGTACTGCAGTGTCAACAGACCCTAAGGGCGGGTTCACACATAGCGGAATTTCACTTAAATTCCGCTGCGGACACTCCGCAGCGTTAATCCGCAGCGGAGCCGTTTCTCCATTGACTTTCACTTTAATTTAGCAGTGTTCGTTTACACGATGCGTACAATTCCGCTGCGGAGCATAGGCTGCGGAGCGGAATTTGGTGTCCGCAGCATGCTCTGTCTGTTGCGGAGCAGTGGCGGACTGGTTGCGGACTCATGGCGGAATTTCTCCATTGACTTCAATGGAGAGTCAAAATTCCGCAATGAAGTCCGCAGATCTTATGTGTGCTGCGGAGCGTATTGTTTTTACTACCATGACATTTCTTCATTCTGGCTGGACCTATGTATTTCTAGGTCTACAGCCAGACTGAGGAAGTCAATGGGGCTCCCGTAATGACGGGAGCGTTGCTAGGAGACGTCTGTAAATAGTCACTGTCCAGGGTGCTGAAAGAGTTACGCGATCAGCAGTAACTGTTTCTGCACCCGGGACAGTGACTACCGATCTCAATATACATGTATCTGTAAAAAAAAATATAAGTTCATACTTACCGAGAACTCCCTGCGTCTGTCTCCAGTCCAGCCTCCCAGGATGACGTTTCAGTGTAAGTGACGGCTGCAGCCAATCACAGGCCAAGCACAGGCTGCAGCGGTCACATGGACTGGAGCGTCATCCAGGGAGGTCGGGCCGGATGCCGAAAGAGGGACGCGTCACCAAGACAACGGGCGGTAAGTATGAAATTCTTTGACTTTCACTAGGGAAAGTGCTGTCCCTTCTCTCTATCCTGCACTGAATAGGGAGAAGAGAAGCACTTTTCCTGCAGTCCGCAGCGGCCAGTCCGCATCAATTTTCTGCACATTTTGTGCAGATCCGCTGCAGAATCTGCAACGCAGATTCTGTGCGGCATTGATGCGGACAGTTGCGGAGGAATTCCGCCATGTGTGGTCATGCCCTAAACGGTATAGCAGGGGTCAGCAACCTTCAGCACTCCAACAGTTGTGAAAATACAATTCCCAGCATTCCCTGACCGCTTTTGACTAGAACATTAAAGCATGTGCCTGCTAGGGCATGCTGGGAGTTATAGTTTCACAACAGCTGGAGTCACAAAGGTTGCCGACCCCTGCCCAAGGTAACTAACAAATGGTGGAATGGAACAATAATATAGTAAGGGGCAACTCAGGGACCCGGTTATTTTATTGTTTTAGTGGGAAATAATTTTTACGTTTTGGAAATATGCTATTAAAATATAATAAATAAAATGTACATTTAGATGCAGGAACTAAGTAAATGTATTTCATACCAACGCTAATTTTGTCTTCACACAATCAATAAGATAGTGTGTGTGTGTATATATATATATAGATGTGTGTGTGTATATATATATATATATAGATGTGTGTGTGTGTGTGTATGTGTGTGTGTGTGTGTGTATATGTATAGATTGTGTGTGTGTGTGTGTGTGTGTATATATATATATAGATGTGTGTGTGTGTGTGTGTATATATATAGATGTGTGTGTGTGTGTGTGTATATGTATAGATTGTGTGTGTGTGTGTGTGTGTGTATATATAGATGTGTGTGTGTGTGTGTATATGTATAGATTGTGTGTATATGTATAGAGATATATATGTATATATATATATATATATATATGTGTGTGTATGTGTATATAGAATTTATGAGGGAAGCGGCTCGGGCTGCTCCGACTTTAGGGGCTTGTTAATTAACCCTTTCATTACCAAGAGTCATTGATGCCCCTGTGTCCAGGTCAAATTTTCCATTTCTGATATGCACTTCTTTAAACGATAATAACTTTGCAACCGCTTTTGAATATCCTATTTTTACTTTCGTTTTTTTTACAAGACTTATGAGGCTTTAATTTTCTAGATTAGTTTAATTAATTCCATGTTTTAAATTTTTATTATGAGCAGAGAAATCACTAAAAATGTGAAGAAAAGAAAACACTTGGATTTTTTTTTATATATTTATGCAATTTATATGTGTGTGTATATAATATAATGTATACATACATTGTTGCAGCTCTTTAACAGTTTTAGCCAATCTTCACTCTTCAGGAGAGAGAAGAAGAATAAAGAGTTAAAACAAAACTTTTAGTAGCTTATTTGCACAGATAATGAGCACAGGAGGGGGAGGTGCGGAGACACACAGGGGGAGAGAGAAAAGTGCTGACTGCTTCATTGTGAGCAGCCGCTGCACTTGTAATGTTAGGGTATGTGCACACGACCTCTTTTCAGACGTAATGGAGGTGTTTTACGCCTCGAATTACGCCTGAAAAAACGCCTCTAATACGCCTACAAACATCTGCCCATTACTTTCAATGGGAATGATGATGTTCTGTTCCCACGAGCCTTTATTTTACGCTTCGCTGTCAAAAAACGGAGCATAAAAAGACGCTCCGTAAAAAGTAGCAGCATGTCACTTCTTGAGGCGTTTTTTTGAGCTGATTTTCCATTGAACACTATGAAAAACGCCTCAAAAAACGTCTGAAAAGAAGCCTCAAAAGAAGCTCCAAATTTCATACTCCTGAAAATCCGAGGCTCTTTTCTCTGAAATCCGCTCCGTATTTTTCAGACGTTTTTTTGTTAAGCGTGTGAACATACTCTTAGTTTCATAAAACAAAGTCCAAGAGGTGTCGGCACCCTGACGCACGCTGCAAACGTCTCTATACGTGCTAACCGCACGGCGCATCGGCAGTTAGAACGTATATAGCCGTATGGCAGTCGTGAAGGGGTTAATAAAGCAGCTGCGCCAGACGTTGCTGACCTCTGAGGGTTACACCGGGCCTCTCAACCTTGACATTCAGGGAATGTATTCCGATGTGGAGCTCCATAAATTACCAGCACATCTTGCGGGATGAACGTGCGAGGTTCAGTCCGTTACCAATTGATGTTCCTCATTCTGCGGCGGTAATGATTTTTCTTGGAGGGGTAGGTCATTATCATATGCCAGTTAGTGGGGTCTTCTTACGTATTCTGTTGTGTTGGGGTAAGAAGGGAATAGCCTGGTTGGATGCACTTCTTATCCCATAGTGAAGATTTTGTTACTTTTTGCTCCATCTGTTACATTAAAGAATCCTTGACGTTTATGACCGTTCCATTTGCTCTCCATTAAAACACAAGTGTATTGTACTCTGTTATCAGCCATTTTAGGCGGAGATGCTGCTGGCTGCAGCGTCTTTACATGTGATAACGGACAAGTATTCCAGAAAAACTGATCACCACCTTGTCTCGCATGTCCAATAAAAACCGCTGTTGGTGGGTCTGCTCCGGTACCCCCCAAACAGTTTACACACTCGATAAATCCACGAAAAATTGGCTTATTGCTTAGCGCTTATTGAGTAACTGCCATCTGAGCTACCACAATGCACTGCCCCCTGGTGACCGGAAAACGCACAAAATTGAGTTCAGCTTCAGGCATGAATGGAGAAGAGAATTTCATTCTACTCGGGATCAGTACAAGAGAAGTAAAACACAGTATTTATAAACTTACTCGACCATTTATGTGGAGTTAATTTTTTTGCAATGTTGTAAATTGATGTTCAAACGTGATGTTCCCCTTTAAGCCGTTCCCTGTGTGACGGAGTCTTGGTGATTTTTCTTTTCTTTCCTTCTTTTGATAGCGTTTCCAAGCAGAATAAACGGATTGTGTACACTATACTGGAGTATTCCCCTCTCCTCGACTCCTGCAATATGACCACGGACGACTGGGCCAAGATTGCCACGGACATCAAGGTATAAAGCGTGGACATTTTCTGCTGGATATTCCTACATCTAGTTATCTTCTGTTGTACACGAACCTGTGATTATATGGAAGAACCTCTAAGCATGTAGTTTAACCTTCCAAATCGGTCTATGGACACTGCAGTGTAACAGGAGCCCCATCAGTCCGTCCGTCCATCACAGTTGCTGGTAGTGTTGGTCTTTATTTAATTGACCCTTAAGAATTGGCACTACCTGGTATACCGTGCCCAGATAACTATGTAAAACTGACCCTTCTATTTATCCTTTTTCCTCTAAGTGTCTTGTTGCTTCAGTGTTTAAACACCAGAGGGAGCTGTGGTATCACAACAATTGTGTATGTCCCATTATTAGTAGTATAGCCTAATTACACAACTATACAGCAGCAGCTCAATGGTTAGTTGTAAATCCTGATACTCGTGTTGTCTTGTGTATAAAAGGTGATCCAACAGACTGTTCCTTACCCATTTTTTTTTTAACCCCTTCACGCACCAGGACACATCAGTACGTCCTGGTGCATACGCTGCGGGTGTCGGCTGTGTTTTACAGCTGACACCCGGGACTAATGGCCAGGAACAGTGATCGCGCTGTTCCTTGCCGTTTAACTTCTCAAATACTGCGGTCAACTGCGACCGACGCATCTGAGGCGTTAGAAAGAGGGTAGTACCCCCCCCCCCCCAACAGCTCATCACCCCCCTTCACCGCAACGAAATGGGGGGGGGTGACTATGGTTGTCATGGCAGCCCAGGGGCCTAATGAAGGCCCCCCCAGGACTGCCTTCACTCTGCATCTGTTAAGCCCTAACTATCGCTGGTTCAAGTGCCCTAGGGGACTAAAAAAATGTGTTTTCCCTCTAAAGTAATGTAAAAAATAAAAAAAGTAAACAAAATCGGTATTACTGCGTCCGTCAAAGTCTGAACTATTACAATATAGCGTTATTTAACGTGCATGGTGAATGCCGTAACAAAAAATCTTAACCGCCAAAATCACTTTTTTTTTTTTTTTGGTCAACTTAGCTTCCAAAAAATGTAATAAAAAGTGATCAAAAAGTTCTACACACCAAAAAATGGTACCAATAAAATGTACAGCTGGTCCCTCAAAAAATAAGCCCTCACACCGCTCCATGCACGGAAAAATAAAAAAGTTATGGATCTCAGAATGTGGTGAAACAAAACTATTTTTTTTAACAAGTGTTTTTTTTTAAGTAGTAAAATATATAAAAAAAACTATATAAATTTGATGTTACCGTAATCGTATTGATCCGCAGAATAAAGTTAAGTTGTCTTTATCGCACGGTGAAAGCCGCAAAAACGAAACTAAAAAAACCAATGGAGAAATCGCAGTTTTTCCCAATTTCAGACCTTAAATGCGATCAATAGAAACTACAACTCCTCCCGCAAAATATAAGCCCTCACACCGCTCTATTGACTGAAAAATCCAAACTTCATTGCTCTTCGAATGCGGAAAGTGAAAAACGAAAATGAAAAAATGGCCATGTCCTTAAGGGGTTAAAGTATTACCTCATTGGATATGCTATGATGAGTGCCCATGAGTATAGCCTTCTAACTTTTTTTTAAGCAGATATCAGATTAAAGGGCATATATTAAGTTTCATTAAAGTGTAACTAAACTTTTGACATGTCCTAGTGACGTGTCAGAAGTTTTGATCGGCGGTGATCCGATCGCTGAAACAAAGTGACAGAAGCGCTCGAGTGAATTCTGTGCTGCTTCGTTTCTGATCGGGTGTACGGGCTCAATAGAAAACCAATGGGTCTGCGCATCTCTGAGGAAAGCCGATCAGAAACGAAGCTGCACAGCATTCACTTGAGTGCCTCTGCCACTTCATTTTAGCGATCGGTGGGGGTCTCAGTGCTCGGACCCCCACCGATCAAAACTTCTGACATGTTACTATGACATGTCAAAAGTTTAAAAAACTTTAAGTTATGGAATGTCACTATAACTTCATTATCTGAGGAGGTCTGACCACTGGGACCCCCATTGATCTATAGAAACACTTTCTGTTCATTTTTCTACCCTTTACTTCTGTTCCTGATTTATTGTTCTCTTCTTTCTTTTGTGTCTGGAGGATCCTTAAGTCACTTTTTATGTCCGGAATGAATAAAGTAATCACCAGTTATCCAAGGCTGAAAGGCTGGGGATTCTGTATTGACTTTCATGTATTTTTATTATATTACAGTTTAGCCTTACAACAGGGTCTGGGGGATTGTGGTGGAGGTATTCGTTTGATAGTATTGTAGTAATGTAATCTTCTCTTCTTCCTTTGTTTGCTGTGACCGAATTGTGTTCCCTATAGAAAAACTACGAGCATTACGATGGCTTTGTCATTCTTCATGGGACAGACACGATGGCTTACACTGCGTCTGCTTTGTCCTTTATGTGTGAGAACTTGGGCAAAACCATCGTGCTGACCGGATCCCAGGTAAGACAATGTATTGGACATCGCATTTTTGTGTATTGATCCTGAAATTTCTATTAAAGGGGTTGTCCAGGCATGGAGTGGTTTTCCATACTGATGACCTATCTGCAGGATAGGTGATCAGTATATGATCGGTGGAGGTCCGGCACACAGACCCCGCATCGTTCAGCTGCCTCCGAGCAACGGATGTTATGCAGTGTTCAGTGCCGGAAGCAGATGGCTCCGTACACTGTATAGTGGCCGTACTGCAGCTCTGCTCCTGTAACTGCAGCATGACTGCTATACGGTGACTGGAGCCGTCTGCTTCCAACACCGGCCACTGTGTAACTTCTGGCAGCTGATCAGTGCAGGGTCTGGGTGTCGGACCCCCACCGATCATATACTTATGACCTCTCTTGTGGCTAGGAAAAAACACCCCGTGACTGGACAACCCCTTTTAAGCGTTCTGTATTTTATTTTTTATAAATATTTACAAGAAGAATATGATGTTTATGACTGAAGTTCTTGAAAGACAAATGTAATAAAATCCTGACTAAACAGAAAATTGTCTGAAGGGAAAAAATATGTACTCTGACTTTCTTGCAGGTTCCTATCTATGAGATGCGGAATGATGGACGTGATAACCTGCTGGGGGCGCTGATGATTGCTGGCCAGTTTGTCATTCCAGAGGTCAGGTTTTTGTTTTTTTCTCATCACCCTTTTGAAGCTTTACATTTCTTACCATGGCAGCCACAGATATTTCGTTTTAATAGCTTAGGTCTGGGAGAAATAATACTAAATATAGTTTATATTAATCTATCACCTGACCTGTACATATCAAGTAATAGTTATTCGGAAAACGGCTAGGATACTGTAAAGGTTTGTGGTAGATGGCTGCTTAAAGAGGCTCTGTCACCAGATTTTTACAACCCCTATCTGCTATTGCATGTGATCGGCGCTGCAATGTAGATTACAGTAACGTTTTTATTTTTTAAAAACGAGCATTTTTGGCCAAGTTATGACCATTTTTGTATTTATGCAAATGAGGCTTGCAAAAGTACAACTGGGCGTGTTGAAAAGTAAAAGTCCAACTGGGCGTGTATTATGTGTGTACATCGGGGCGTTTTTACTAGCTGGGCGTTAGGAATGGGAGTGTATGATGCTGTACGAATCGGCATCATCCACTTCTGTTCGTTAACGCCCAGCTTCTGGCAGTGCAGACACACAGCGTGTTCTCGAGAGATCACGCTGTGACGTCACTCACTTCCTGCCCCAGGTCCTGCATCGTGTCGGCCACATCGGCACCAGAGGCTACAGTTGATTCTGCAGCAGCATCGGCGTTTGCAGGTAAGTAGCTACATCGACTTACCTGCAAACGCCGATGCTGCTGCAGAATCAACTGTAGCCTCTGGTGCCGATGTGTCCTCGCTCGTCCGACACGATGCAGGACCTGTGAGTGACGTCACAGCGTGATCTCTCGAGAACACGCTGTGTGTCTGCACTGCCAGAAGCTGGGCGTTCTGAAGAGAAGTGGATGATACTTCTATACACAACGCCCAGCTAGTAAAAGTAGTAAAAACGCCCCGATGTAACACACATAATACACGCCCACTTGGACTTTTACTTTAAACACGCCCACTTGGACTTTTGCAAGCCTCATTTGCATAAATATAAAAATGGTCATAACTTGGCCAAAAATGCTCGTTTTTTTTAAAATAAAAACGTTACTCTTATCTACATTGCAGCGCCGATCTTCTGCAATACGAGATAGGAGTTGCAAAATCTGGTGACAGAGCCTCTTTAAGTCAAAAAAACTGCCACACCTGTCCACAGGTTGTGTGTGGTATTGCAGCTCAGGTCCATTCACTTAAATGGCGCTGAGCTGCAATACTAGGCCCAAACCATGGACAGGTAATGCGTCGTTTTTAGAAGAAAGCAGCCATGTTTTTCTAAACCCTGTCTACAGTGTTAGAGAGAAGTCACTCCCAATTGAAACCAATGTTAAGTATAAAAATAAAATCTAAATCAAGTTGCACTAATGTCACGTAGTAGTCACTTACCTGTAGCTTTTAGGGGATGTACAGTATTTAAAAAAAACAAAACATGGCTGCTTGTTTTTTGTTTTTTTTAGAAACCGTGACAACGGTCCATGTCTAATAGAGCTTAACTGCAATACCACAAACAACCTGTGGACTGGTGTGGCGCTGTTTTTGAAAGAAATCAGGCGTGTGTTTTTTTTCTAATCCTGGACAACCCCTTTAAACAGGTATCCGAGTTTAATGGGGTTGTATGAAAAGCCCTGTTTCTCTTTTGAGATATAAAGCCTAGTTCACACAGTTCTTTGCAGGCAGAAAAAAAAATCTGCCTCTAAATTCCTTCAGCAATTTTGAGGCAGATTTTGACCTGCCTGCACTTTTTTGCCACGGCCAAAAAACGCTTGGAAACGAGAGGTCGGAAACCAGAAAGGTCATGCCGCTTTTTTTCCCGTGAGCAGTGGGAAAAATATTCTGTCTCCCATTGAGATCAATGGGGTGGACAATTTCGTCCATTTGTTGGTGGCTCTGATTCCAACTCAGTTTCCACGTCAAAATAAGCGCCAAAAAACTGTGTGTGAACTGGGTCTAAGGGACTGTGTGAGTATTGAAGATGATGTTCTATGTACAGCCTGTGCAGCAGCATAGGGGTTATATAGGCCAAATACCACCTTACGGCCATGTTCGGTGAGTGAGATACAAACCGCATGTCGGCAGAATTTCCTGGACTGGACACAGTTCAGGGAGCCGGACTCCTAGCATCATCGTCACTGCCTCCCCACGGGACGAACATCTCTTACTGAAAACATGATTACAGTACGGGACAATAGTCCTGCAGGGACTACTATCATCATACATAACTATGACGCTAGGAGTCCGGCTCCCTGAACTGTGTTCGATCTGGGAAATGTGGCCGACATACAGTCAGTGTCTCACGGGACGAACACAGCCGTGTGAATAAGGCCTAAAGGAAATTACCAATGCTTTCTACTAGACGGAATGTAAAAACCTCCGCTAATGGCCTTACCAGCTAGGGATATTAAACAGAGCTTTAAAAAAAGGTCCTCCCTTACTTATTAAATTAGCTATTGGAGAGCAAGCAGCTCTACAATGTCACAGGGGCCCTCTGTCTGCCTCTGGGAACATTCATATTCATTTAGCAGATTGCGGTTTCCACGATGAAGTGTGCATTGCTGCATCTGAACACTAGAGGGCAGTGTACAGCTTCTATTTGTAACTAACCCCATTCTAAGAAGAGACAGAAGTTTCTCAGAAATGACCATTCATTCTACAACCAGAGACTATTGCATTTGTAGAGCGATTTGCTTGGTGCTATGAAGAATAAATGAATAAAGCTGCACAGCAGAAACATTTTCGGATAATAGGCTATAGGGGGCGCTAACTTCATAGTTCATGATCTCATTATAACACCTCTGTTGTGGGTGTTCTGCTCTAATTTTACCGCAAAGTTACCGAACAAAGAAATACTTAGGAAGGAATTGATGAAAGCATGAATTAAATGTGTGGCAAACTTTTTTGCTTTGCACAGAATGCCGCTTTGAATGTTGCATGTTGGCAGTGCCACTTTGTGTCCTATTCTATGTTACCTGTCATCTTCCACATTGCCATTCAAAATGACAGGTCCGTTCGGAAAGAACTAAAACAAAAATTTTGGAATAACATTTTCTGATTAAATACAAAGGATTAGGATTCCAATGTGAAGGATCTGTATTGTAGATTTGCCGCGGGAGCAGATGTAACGAATGTTTTCTCTTCTTGTAGTTAAATGTTGCACGTACTTTGTGTTGATGTTCCCTGTTAATGTGTGTACAGTATTTAGATGGATTAGAGTCATAAGCGGCACAGACGGATACAGAGAAAACCCGTCCCTCGCTGCTGCGCTCCGTATGTAAATGTCAACCCCGCTCCACGACAAACGGCCTGAACTAATTGTTCTCTTTATAAACAGGCCAGGCAGAGACACTTTACCCTGTTCTGTTGGGAGATGAATCTCGTGTTGTTGTGTTCTGTTTATTTTACTATGACAGCATCTGTTACAAATGTAAAAAGATTATTAAAAGTTAATTCAAAACGATTACTGCAGTCAGCATTATGGAATTGTAGTCATTAAACCGTTGAAGAACCCCTCCCCTCCCCTCCGCTCCGGATTGATGTCTCCTGCGTCACCTGATGTCCTTTCCAGGGGACGTCCATCAGGAGTGCAGGGGAGGGGTTTTAAATGTATATTCTCCCTGGAACCAGAGAAGCCTTGCAACCCTTATGCCAGGGCTCCACAGTGACCAGGGCGGTCGCGCATGATTTTCTGTAAAATTCCTACATTGCCACAACTCCACTTCCCTATAGCAGAGAAAGTTGCAAGCGACTTTGCCAAAAAATTGCAAAAAAAAAATATCGCACCCCTAAGGGCTCTTGCACGCGACCGTGTGTGCGCCACCAGAGTCCCGTCCGTGATCCGTGAAAAGATAGAACATGTCCAATCTTACCATGGATCGGAAAGTCTGGTCCGTTTTCACAGACCCAATTCCCCCACTGAAGTAAATGGGTCAGTGAATACCATCGGGTGCCACACGGATGCCGTTAAAAACGGCCCAAGTGGCACTCGGTTGTGTGCAAGAGGCTTAAGGGTGGATTTAATCCGGAAGACTTTGTTGCAGTAATTTTCTGCCGCTGAAAATCCGTTTAATACGTCTGAATGGGGTTATTTCTGCTGCAGGCGCATGGATTTCTGCACGTTCCATTTAGATGAATGGAACTGATATTTAGTTGCAGAAATTTATCAACAAATTTATTCTGAAAGGGATTCCACCTGTAGGCCTTGATCACACAGTGCAGATTTGCTGCAGATTTTTCAGGCGCTTTAAGCCAAAACCAGTATTGGATCTATGAGAACAGACCTATAAGGACTTCCTTTATATATTTCTACTATTTAGGCTCCGTTCCTAGTTTTGGTGTAAAAAAATACATGCAAAATCTGCACTGTGTGAACAAGGCCATATAGGGAGACTGAAGTTTCGCCAGAGTCGCAGTAAAGCTGCAGTTTAACCAGTAATCGTGTGCAACTTTGGGTCACTGTGGACTCCAAGCATTTAATTCTAATCCTAAAAGTTTTTATACAATGTGATCGCGCAGTCCAGCTTTAAGGCAGACAGCTGAGTCACTTGAGTCTGTGGTTATTAGGTAGGTTCATTTGAAGGGTCAACATGTAACGTATGGCTGGCTGTATCTACCCCTGACGATGACCGCTGATCTCCGTGGGTTTCTTGACGATCAGCAGATCACTAGGTGGGTTTTAATTAAAGAGGGGTTGTCATCCTGGCACATTGTATTCATGAACCAGGAGGCTCAGGTTGAACAGGGCTTTAGGTTCAGCTCCTATAGATGAGGGCTCTTTTACATGAAATTTGGAAACCGAAAAAAGTGAATTTTAAGATTTTAAAACAACCCTGGGATTACAGTCGGTAAGTAATGCTGCGGTCTATGGGGCCTCCTGGGATAGCTGTGTAACCCGTGAGCGCCTCTTCATGATCCGGTGTAGTAATCGTACATTATAGGGCAGGTCTGTCATGTTGGAACACTTGCGCTGTTCTTCTGACTTGTCTCTTTGCTCGTTTTCTCAGGTGTGTCTGTATTTTCATCACAAGCTCTACAGGGGAAACCGGGTGACTAAGGTGGATGCTGGAAGCTTCAATGCGTTCACATCTCCCAACTTGCCTCCACTTGCCAACGCTGAAGTTGATATTACAAGTAAGCCGCCCAGCCATTTAATCCCTGTAATTTACCCCTATGTGGGAGTCCCTTTCAGAGCGGAAGTTGAGTAAAGTCATGAATCTGGGCTAGAACAAACAAGAGCTGTGTTTTTAATGTTTTTTTTCTTTTTTTTTTTTATAGTGGAGTTTCACCTCTCTCACCTTTTTGTGCACCAGAACCTACACCAGGAATATTGAGCGAGAGGCCAGTTTCACACAAGTGTAATCCAGCCGCGCTTCTGCGCCCGCAGATCCCGGCCCGACTGTGGGTCCGATGACCCGACTTTACAGCATCCTTGGCACCTATGATTCTCTTAGTTCGGGTCATCAAACCCGCAATCGGGCCCGGAAGTTGCGCCCATATTACACGGTGTTAAACTGGTCTAAGGGTGCAGTCACATGATCTACCAGTTCCATTCATTTGGATGTGGTGGTTTCTGCAGCAGGGGCAGGGATCAGATGAATGGAACAGACTTTTTAGTTGCAGATATTTATGCACCAAAATTTGGTGCGTGTGACTGCTCTCATCAGGCCTCCTTGCCGCTGCTTGGCCCATTACCATGGTACTAATTCATATATTTAACCTAAGACAGACTAGCTGCAAGAGATTTATTACCCGACAGCTCCATATAACAGACTTGTCGATGTGTAAACCGTCCCTAAGGACTACAATCTTTCTGAAATGACTTTGATTTTCAGTTCTAAGCTAGATTGGCACAATGCTGATAACCGAAAAGGGTGCAAATCAGCTTGGCAGCAAAGAAGATCTGCCATTCAGCCATGTCAGGCTATGGTATTAGTAGGATTTAAAAAAAAAAAAAAAAAATAACCCTTAGGCCTAATGCACACGACGTGTTTTGTTGTCCGTGTGCCACCCACAGTTTTACGGATCGCACAAAGACCTATTCACTTATATTGCCCCATGCACACGACCGTGATGTCCACGGATCTGTGTGGGGGCCGCAGAAACTCCGGTCATGTCACTAACCGTATTTGTGGATTGTGACGTACTTTTTTTTGCGGATCTGTGAATACGGATGACACACAGATGCACTATGGAAGTTTTTTTGCAAACACAGAAAATACAGATGACGAATCCGTGTTTTTGTGGAACGCAAAATCACTACGGTTGTGTGCATTAGACCTTACTCTTACATTTAGAAACATGTGTAGACTCCTTACTATGCATTGATGAGCCACAGGAGCCAAAGTTCCTCCATAACAGCATTACTGGGCCCACATAACAGCCTAAGTGCCTCCATAATGGGCTCAAATTGACCAATGGATCTGGACTACTGGCTGTTAACTTTATATTTCTTGACCGTACTGAATTCGGACACTGGGGTTAGAATGTATAATTCACATAAGGTTTAAAAGCTGTGATGTGAAGACTTGTAGAGCCAACGTCACACATTTAGGAACTTTTGATGAGCTCTGTGGCAGCGCTTTAGAGGGTATAGGTGCAGCACAAGAGAAGTTTTGGAGATGGATCGGGCGTGGGAGGGGCCAGGGTTAAAGGACTGTAATTTGTTGAGCAGGTTAAGTGGTACACTGGGATGGAAGGAGCAAATTGTAGATGAGAACCAGAGCTTTGAATAATATATATTGGTCTAAAAAGATGGCTGGCAAAAAGCAGAAGCCTTTGGATAGCTAAGCAGGCAGGATAGATTGAACTGGAACATCTTTGGTTATTAATGGTCTTGTAGGAGGCCCAAAAAAACAGCTGCTTTCTTCCAGAAACCGTGCCCCTCGTGTCCATAGGTTGTCTGGTATTGCAGCTCAGCCTTATACAAGTGAATACTTCAATACCAGACACAACCCATAGTCAAGGGTGGCGCTGTGTCTGGAAGAAAGCAGCCATGTGTCACTGATCTTTTACAACCCCTTTAAATAAAGCTTTTTAGTCCTGAAGAAGGAAATTAAACACCAAATATCTTATACCTCACTCATGTACTTAAGACTCTAAGGTCTGATAACCCTGCACTCCTTCAATCCTGCAAATTCTAGATTATTGGACCTAAAAAAATATATTTTTTAAAAATCTTTCTGCTTGCATCTAGAATTAGAATTTTTTTCATTCCTGACGTTATTATTAAACCTGATTTTCTGTGTCGATGTGTCATTAAAATACACCGGCCTAGTTTAATTTCATAAGTCTTAAGTGGATGCGCCACTCCTTAGGGAGTTGTTATTTTAAGAATTCCTCCGTTGCTGTTGTTAAAAGTATTTCCTATGGAAATAATATTGGCCGAGAAGGGCGTCCATGTATACGGGATTAAAAAAAAGTAACCAGGGCAGTGACCCCTTAAACTATATGGGGACTCCCTATAAAATTGTGTACAGGGATGCAGAACACGGCTTTATAATAGAGGCATTTTATCCATCAGCTTCAACACCGGTAATGGATACTGTCAGAAGTTTGAGTTATAAGCGTAGGATGGTTTGATGTTTTGATCATATAATATGTGGGTGGTGGTAATATAATGCGTTCTAGTTTATGGGTATGAGTATGGAAGCTGTGACAGGCTATGGAGAATGGAACGGAAACATCCACACTAATATCACATTACACTAGGTTGTACCTAAAGAAAAGAAAAAAAGTTTATTTTTATGTTTTGTACTAAAACACTAAAAGGTAAAAAAAAATATTAAAAACATTCTTAGAAAAATATAACACATAGATGTAGCAGAGCTGAGTTTGTCATAATGTGAGGTAGAGTTACAGGCCCATAGATTTTTATGGTTGCCATTCCACTTGAGACTTGTATAGACCCGTAATACAGCCGTGTTTATGAGGCCTAAATTTGACCTTATACTTAAGATAGCTATGATAGACCGCTATTCCCCCTGACCCCACCATGTTTTTTCAATGGGGTGAGGGAAATAAGGTGCCGTATAACCCCTCTGGCAGCCGCTTATCTCTTGTAGGAGCAAAGGATCGAGCAGGGTTGGAAATCCAGCATTCCTGATCCTCCTTTCTCCCGACATCTGCCGTCAGGGAAGAATTGGGAGACCCCCATACACGTTAAGTAGTCGGCAAGGGCTGGACTTAGGCAACGTGATGACACTGATACAAACCCCTTATACACAGTAAAGGCCCCGAGCACACAACTCTATGTGCTTAAGACCTAAAACTAATACAACTTCTCATCAGTAAATATAAATGTAATATTATTCTAATCATTGTATAAAGTTAAAGTAAAACCTTGGTCTCCCAGTTCTCCACCTCTTACGGCGATAACCAGACTCCAGTAGTGGAATGGTTGCTGCCCAGTTAGGCTGGATTCACACAGGACAGAAATGCTGACGATTTTCTGTAGCAAAATCCGCAACTCCACATTAAAATGGGTGAAACGCGCTGTGAACATCCAGGATGAGCACGCTCTGATCTTCATCCGGACAATGTTCAGCAGCAGCATGATCATGCGATTTGTTCAAATGTCGTCCACATGGCTGGGACTGTAATTAAGCTGCAGATTTTGTGCACGGAAAATCCGAAGCATTTTCGTCCCGTGTGAATCCAGCCTAAGGGGTATGTTCTCACAAGGCGGATACACAGCATAAAATTATTCAGTGTGTCTGTACTAGAACCCGCAGGGAATTCCGTCCGAAAAACCGCACCAAGTTGTAGCGCAGATTTTCGGGCAGAATCTCCGCTGTGAAAATAACAATACCCTGGGTGTTGTGTCCCTCTGTTCTCCATGCAGTCCGGCCTTCTGTGAGGAGGCTGCAGCCCACGTGACCTCTTCAGCCTGTGATTGGCTGCAGCAGTCACATGAGATGAAATGTCATCCCAGAGGCCGAACTGCACAAAGAACAAAGGGAAGCGTTGCTATGACGATGCCCGGGGGTAAGTATTGACTTTTTAATTAATTTTTTAAATAAGAAAAAGTTTTGTTTTTTTTTCTGATTTGCGATTTGCGATTTTTGTGGTGGAATCGCAGCATTTCTGCCGCAAAAAATCTCAACATTTGTGTGTTGCAGGATTTACCCCTCATTGGAGAAAACCTGCAACAAAAGAGCATTGATTCCGCAGCATAAATTGACATTCTGCGGATTAAAAAAAAAAGGCACCGCAGGTCAATTTATAAACAGTTTCTCGGCGGCTTTGCTCCATAGCGTGTGGATGCCGATTGTTAAATCTCATGCACTCTGCTGCACCTGTAATAGGCTGCGAGTTTTCCACAATGAAATCCACATCTTATCCGCCCTGTGTGAACATACCCTAAAGCTTTCATATGTGGTAGTTCTTTGTGCTATGCATAGTCTCCTATATATACACTCAGTGTAGGTAAATTAGCAGTTGTGTGTAACGTGCGTCATGTTCAACCTTTCATGGTATTCACCTCTACTCAAGCGATCAAATTTCTGGTTATTTGAGGACAATAAGCGAGCAGAGAAATATGCTGACATGACTATTGGTTTCAGGCAGTAAGTTCCACATGCAGCTTATGGCACCGGGGTTTTTTTTTTTTCCTATAGTTTCTATGCTGAAATTTGAGTTACAGGCCCAAAGCCTGAGGCTGCCCCATTCTGGTGAACTTTCCGCTTTTGATTTGTCAGGGACCCCATATACTACATTATAAACCTCCTCCGTGTGTGTGTGTGTGTATCAATGTATAATTTATTTGTATCCACACGAGGTCTCAGGACAACAGTAGTGCAGCCTCAGGCTTTGGGCCTGTAACTTTTACTAATCATATCTTAGCGTAGAAGTAAGATATTAAAAAAACAGTTTTCAAATTTTCATGCATAGTACAGAGCTTTTTTTTCTCCTGCTCTTCTATTAATCAGGCTTCAAATTGAAGAAAAAAAAAAAAAAGACTTCTTTACAATCTGTCGTGAAATCTGTCTTTCTTTGTCAGAATACTAATCAGTGTTATTTTTTTTTTTTTTAGTAAATTGGGAGACGGTTTGGAGAGCAAACACCACAAAGAAGTTCCACGTGCACACAGACATGAACAGAAATGTGGGTCTGCTCCGAATATTTCCTGGAATCACCGCCGCCACCGTACGTATCACTGTATTTAAAAACCGGAAGGGTGAATTCAAATGAATAGTAGTTGTACAAAGTATCCTGTTCCCTCTCCGTGATGTCATTGCTGTCACTTTTCACTTGGTTAGAGAACAATTTAGATGATCTTTTATGTAAATCTTCTCTCATTTGAACAGGTAAAAGCTTTTCTACAGCCACCCATGGAGGGCATTGTGCTGGAGACCTACGGCACTGGAAATGCCCCCGATTGTCGTACCGACCTACTACAAGAACTGAAGGCGGCTACAGACCGCGGCGTGGCCATTATTAACTGCACACAGTGTTTACGGGGCTCTGTCTCCGAGTCTTATGCAACGGGAAAGGTCTGTATTCATAGCAAGTCATGGTTGATTGAAGTTTCAAAAAAAAATTCTATATGTGTATGTCTATCTATAGATGCAAAACATTTTTAGAGGGGTTTTCCCACAAATACATGTATACCCTATCCACAAGATGGGGAATACATGTGTGATCGCTGGGAGTCCGACCCCTGGTACCCCCAATGATAACGGCGGACTGAAAGTCTCACGAAGTGCTCTATGGCGCTGCCGAAGATGGCGGTCCCTGGAAATCCCATAGGAATGAATGGAGCACTGGCAGATCAGTTCACGCCCATGGAGCACTTTGGGGGACATTCGGTCCCAGTGGTCGAACCCCTTTGGTTAAAATAATTTTTCAAACCGTAATTACAAAGTTGCACCAAACATAATGATACACCGTTTTATTAAGAACAAATAGTTTTCAAAGCCTTTAACAGAATATATAGCGAAATGGCTGGAAACATGATGCACGGCTACATATGGCTGTCATTCTGAACAGGTTATACCAAAAATTTTTACAGTTACTTATAAAGTCTTGTTTAGTACTAGGAACCAGGATAATTAAATGACCGTATATTTCTTAACTAATCCTGATCAGACGGTAAATAAAGCTTTTTGGTTTTTCTCCTTTGCAGGCTCTTACTGTGGTCGGAGTGATTCCTGGATGTGATTTGACTCCAGAAGCTGCTCTGGCGAAATTGTCTTATGTTCTAGGCAAAACGAATCTCACGCTGGAGCTGAAGAAGCAGGTAAATGTAACTCACACGTTACTTCATCTACAGAGCGTCTAACGGACCACAACGTAACAAACTCAAGTCAAGCAATATGTCCATTATGTGGGGGGAAGAACTGGAATTCTTGACCCGTTACGTGTATATTCCAGCAGCAGTCACTGGAAGTTTGTATAGATAGTGATAGCACATTGATAGGTTTGTATGTGAGATTTGGGAGTTTCTGGGCAGAATGATGGCAAATGATGTGATCGTTTTATTATACACCAGCAGTTCTAATTCAGCATCAGTACCAGGCACAGCCACACTCATATGGATGTCGCTAAGCCCGGGGGTTCCCGAGACTTTGAGGTTGAAGGGGTTATCTAACTTGTAAAACATTTTTTTGCAAACCGCTGGAAAGGTTATAAAACCCCAAAAAGAATAAGGGCTCCCCTCTTTTTCTTGGTGCGGACGCTCAGGCGATCCTCCTGGTCTTTATTTACAAGCGGCCATTCCTATCGTCGTGGCTCCGGTGACGTCGGTGGATTCTCCAGGGTCGGAATCCCCGGCTAGAGCGTTGCCAGCTCTGGCTGTGGATATAAACCTCTGACGGAAGGCCAAAAAGCGATTTGAATGGGGCCTTGGCCTCCTGCACCTGTCTGTAAACTCTCGCCTTCTAACATTCCTGCTTGAGTTTTTAATATAAAAATAATCCTGCTTGAAGTTACATGACTGATAGAATTTTTTTTCCCATTTTGTTTTTAATAACATTTTCTACTCAAAAACTTAGCCTTCTTAATATAAGCCTATGCATATTTTATTGATATATTTTAGTTTTTCATTTCGTGCAATTTTTCTTAAAAAATGGCCAGACCTTGCTTCCCGGACTTTGCTATTTTGTTTTTGAAATTAAATTAATTTTTCTTATGCTTGCAGAGAATCTAATGTACAATACATAGTAAGAGTCCATCAAGAGCACTAGGAGAGGACCAGATTTTCCCTTAAAGGGGTTGTCCAGTTTAGAAAATCCATTTCCATACACCCGATTTGGAAATTCTGAGTTAATAGAGGGGTCCTCTGTTCAGGATCCACATCTCTTTGTCAGGGTGGAGAGCGATTACAAAGATCATTTCTCGCTCTGGAGAACCTGCCCTGTCCTGCATTACATAGACAACCCATTGATATGAATGGGCACTGTGTAATGCTACATTTCTCCTGTAGTGGCGCTGCAGGAAACGGAATACTACTGCCAGGTCTCCCCACAGATTACAGCTGATCGCTGTGGGTCCCAGAAGCGGGAAACTTTGAGATCAGCTTTTTGTCAAGGGATTCTTCTAACCAGTAGGAATTGTCCAAAGTGGAAAACCCCTTTCAAAAGGGCTGCCTGTTTTGGACTATACCTTTTTTTGTTAGGTGCCTTCTGTCAATAAAAGGACTTCAGAATTATCCACCACTGGGACCCCCAGTGTTCAGATATAACCTTTAGGGGAATTCGGCAGTAAGTGTTCAATTACCCAGCACCTCAGGGGAAATTAAGCATTACACTGGTCTTATTGAAATCAATAGGTTGTCTGTGTAAAGCACAGACATGCTGGGTCCTCCATTGTTCTTTGTAGCATTATTCTGGTGCATTCTGCCTGTTTGTCCAGTAAAAAAGTCAAACTGGTTCCAGTGGGAGAAAATTACTAAGACAGGGCCAAGGGGGAGATGGGGCTGACTACGGGGATGTCCCCTGGATGCTTGTTCTTAAGGGCGGCACCAAAAAGCTACTTTGCCTGGGCCAGGTTATACAGATACATGGCTAGGCAGCGATCTGAACCTTTTCCTTCCTTCAGCTCTAAACAAAAACTCCCAAAAACTTTGCCGCCAAGTGCAAATTTCTTGGGGTATTGGGATTTGTCCTGATCGCTCTACACCAGAGTCCTCAACTGTCGATAAGAAATCATTATAATTTGTTACTCATCACAGGGTTTTCTCATTGTCTATGAACGGTCTATAAAATATCCACTCGACCTACATATAAAGAAGCTATTAATATCATTTACACCTGTCCAACTGGAATGAGAGACAGTTATGCGGTTTTTTTAAGTGCTACCTGGTATTTAATCAGGATGAGGTGACCCGTGATTTCCCTATAAATTTATACAGCAATTACAATGATTGGGAGTTAGGTGTGGTGCCCAGCCTCGCATGGTAACTGGCAGCACTCTCCCTGCCAACAATTCACTTAGGTCAACACACACACTAGTGTTTATTAAAGGACAAACCATCGGATCTGATACACGGCAAATGAATTGGCGTTTGAAACGTTATTCTGCTTCTCCACATTTCTAATTATTGCAATTTGATTCGTTTTGAAACTTTTCTGTTCTGACCACTTTATATTATTAGCAAAATTCTCCAATGCACTGGACTAGGACTACACTGCGGGCGCCTCTCCTTTCTGACTGTGTAGGGAGAGACCCTATTAACAGGGGGGGGAATGGTAATGCCCAGTTGGGAATTTAAACAATTCCAGTAGTAATCGAGGCACAGCATAAGAGCGTTCCAAGTAAAGATGCTCCAGAATTCTTATTTTAAGTGTTTCCTTAAGCCGACATGAATCCATGCAGGTTCTACGCAAAAATGTACTTTTAGAAAAAAATCTGATTAATAATGCCAGATTAGGATACTGGTCATTGCTTCTCCAATCCTTATGCGGTCAGTAAAGGCGCAATCTAGCTTTGAGCAGAGAAGACTGCAGAGATACACTTCTTATCAGACTAGGCCTTTTAAATGGGGTTGTCAGGCAGCACTTCCATAGCAACCAGCTTGTCCCAAAGTATTCAGGTGCTCATCTAAAAGTTAGTATCAAGTTTAGGTAAGAGAAGAGGCAAGAAGGTTTGGCACTACTTAAACCAAGGCTTTTCTTTATCACTTCCATATTAGTCAGAGGGGGTCTCTTAATTAGGACCCCCACTGATTGTCAAAATGAAGACGCCACATTAGCCATTAGTGCACCTGAACCCCTTTTGCACTTGTCGCACGGACCTATGTTAGTGAATGGGGCCGTCAGACAGTCCGTGATTTTCACGCAGCGTATGTCCGCTGTGTAAAACTCATGACATGTCCTATACTTGGCCGTTTTTCGCGCATCACGCACCCATTGAAGTCAATGGGTGCGTGAAAATCGCGCACGGCACACGGAAGCACTTCCGTGTGATTCGGGCAACTGTAGATATGAAGGAAAAAATAAAAGCACTTCATTTTTTTTCTAAATATCAAAACCGTGTGTCCTAAGGATGGCATATGCGTGAAAATCACGCAGCCGCGCACCATTCACTGATGACACACAACTGCAACGCACGCAAACCGCACACGCTCGTGTGAATCTGGCCTAAGGCAAAAACCGGTGTACAGCTTGAGGGAGAGTGAGCAGGACTGGTTTTCAGTCTCTCATTGTAAACAAGAATGTGTATATTTCCTGACAGCAAGCAGGATTCTTGAAAGAAGTGAGTCATTGAAAAAAAAACTAAAAAAAAAAAAAAAATCTGGAAGTTGCAGAACTTTTTATCCTGTAATAAAAATCCCCTTTGGGCTGGGGCTATACGACGACTAAAATGCGAAAATTATGAGAATTGCTGTCAAAATTGCAATATTACTTATTGAGTGAAAAAAAAATTCACGTTTCTTGTCGCCATGCTGTCACAATTTGTGCGTGACTTTTAGTCGCCATTTAGCCCCCACCTTAAATAAACTGGACAGCCCCCTTTTAATAAAACTTTTCTCCGGTGAACTGAATTGTGGATCATCATAAAAATAGTCCACAATACAGAGGAGAGCGGAGGTATCGTCAGTAATTCGGTATATAGGATTGTACGGCCGCCCCGCGTATCATGGTATTGTAATATAACACAACGTTTATTCCAGATGCTGTTTGAGAATCTCAGGGGCGAGATGACGGTCAGTGCAACCGGAGCAAAGATCTCCCTGAGAGACAGCAAGTTCATTCAAGTAGTCGCCAAGTCTGTCGGCGTGAGCTGCAAGGAGGTAGTGTCTCATCGGAAACTCGCGTTACAGTTTTATAATTCCACCTATGTAAGTAAGTTTCCTTTCTTCGTATTATCCGTAGCCCCCGCTGGGAATCGGAGTCTGGAATAACCTATAAATAATTGTGTGCAAAACCTGCAGAAGAGACCGAGCCACGGGGTTGGATACTTTTTGCTATGTATTAGTTTGCACTATAATACTGAAACACTTACCACCTATGTTTCTACCACGGTAGTGGTCTCCAGCCATGGAGAAACTACAACTCCCAGCATGCCCTGACAGAGGCGGTTGTTGTAGTTTCTCAATAAATGGAGATCCACAGGTAGGAGACCACGCTTCTAGTGTAACGGGGCTGCCCTAAGTTGTTTCCTCCTCCCTCATCCCCTTAGACGTGAGTGGGATTGAGCTGTAATACCTTATACAAGCTACGGACAGATGTGGCACTTTTTTTAAGAAAGCCGTCCTGTGTAACTCTTAACTAATTTCACATTTACAGAGATGGGAGAAATGTATAATGCTCTTTATTCTGGACTGAGCAGCTGCTGGCTGGTGACCATCGGTTGTGTGTATTTAGCTCAGATCCTTGTGTGTACATTGTCACATGCGAAGTCATTGTTCCCGAGTGTCCTCAGCTATGTTTACTCTGTTGCAGGAATTAGAGGCGGTCAGAGATGCGCTCACTCCCGCCCTGGCATGCGCTGCCGCTAAAACTGGAGACATTAATGCACTGGAAGCAATAAGGGACATGGTAATAATTCTCTATATATAGAAAGGTTTGGTTTAAAAAGTATAAGCTGATAAATGATTGAATGCAGCATTACATCTGGTCTGTGCCTGATGCCACCCTCTGAACCCCTTGTGGTGCCAATATTTCTTTAGGCAGTGTCCTGGTTTAAGACAGTTCCATAGGTTTAAAAAAAAAAGACACCGGTCCGTCATGTCCAACCTTTCTCAATAAATAACCCATCATTCATTGCTAGATTAGTTATAACCGGTTGTCCATTCATTGTCTATCAGGACATACACAGTTCAGCCTGTTGGGGTGTTTTCACACGTGCCGAATGCTACAGTCCTTTTTTCCGAGCAGCCAACAATTACTCGGCAAAACCGCACACGTTTTTCAGTGACTTTTGGCTGCATGGATTCTACATGTGAAATAAGTTTAGAGAACCTTGTTTCACCTGTAGAAACCCTGCACCCAATTCATGGTAGAACGCGCATGGTTTTGCAGAGCGGTAAAAGTGCCCATGCTGACCTCTGGGCACATAAGCATCAGAACCGGACCATGGAGCAATGGAAGAAGGCGGCCTGGTCTCATGAATCACGTTTTCTTTCACATCATGTGGGCAGCGGGTGCGTGTGCTTCACTTACCTGGGGAACAGATGGCACCACAGGACATCTACAGAAGACTTGGAGTCCATACCTTGACGGGCCAGAGTGGTTTTGGTGGTATGAGGGGGGTCATACACAATATTAGGCAGTTGGTTTTAATCTTATGGCGGAACGTATATAAAAGGTCATATAGAGAGAAGGTTCCCTGCTCTTTGAGCCGGAGTGCCGATAACCACCAGCAGTTCTCGCTCTGGCAGAATTGGGCAGTCCGTTCTTCTGAATGACTGCCATTTAATACTACATTTCCCCTGCAGCAGCCACTGCAAATCAGCTGTTTGCAAGGGGTCTCCATATTAAAGAGGTTGTCTGGGATCTGGTAAACCATCCAAGGGGATTTCCAAAACTCAGTCTGTACTGCATTGGTGCCAATAATGCCATTTAGCTTTGGGTGCACTGCTATATTGCAGTCGGTATATCCCTGTGTATATCATTGTATCATTCAAGGAAATCGGGGCTCTATGGAGATCTGGCTTGGGAGTTCCTAATCCATATGCCTACCTCCGTAGAGCCATGATGGCATATATTGCACTGATGAAGGCTAATAAGCCTGAGACAGCAGTGTGAACACTTAGAAAATGGCGGTGTACTTATTAGGCGGTATCTGTTCCGTACACCGGCAGTTCTTGATGCATAATTGGTCACTAAGGGCACAAGGGGAACTATTCGCATGTCTTCACCCGCTATCCCAGAACAATGGACGTTCCTAACTTCTTTTTTGTAATTTTTTTTCCCCCTCAGGGTGCTAATCTGAGCAGTGAGGACTATGATGGTAGAACACCATTACATGTTGCCTGCTGTGAGGGACATTATCAGGTGGTGCAGTATCTGCTGAATAATGGCGCTACGGTTTACGCCAAGGATCGTTACGGGGACACGCCGTTGATGAATGCAGTGAAGTTCAGGTGATTGCGTGGTAGGGATTTACACGATATGTCTTACTACTGTAGTTTATCAGTTTTACATATTTGAAATAAGCTGAGAACGTTCTACTAAGAGGGCTAACGTGGCCAATGTGTAGAGAGCCTCCTTAACTGCTGTATTTCCCCTGTGGTATTAGTAATGATTGGCAGGGGGGGGGGGGTTAGACATGTGTGTATGTGTTTTTCATTCTGTGTTGAGCTGGATTTGCTAGTTATTTCCATATCGTCAATATATGTTAAAAGTAAAGTCCTAGGCCAGAGGTCTCCATGGCTTTCCAGTTATTGCAAAATTAGAGCTCGCAGCATGCTCTGACGGCTGCATGCTGGGGGTTAGTTTTGTAACAGTTGGAGATCCACATGTTGGAGACCAGCGATTCATCTAGCCTTTTGACTGCCTCCATCAAATTGGAGATGAGAGATTGTACAGACAGATTTTGCTCTGCGTGCACGCCGATTTTCGCGGCGTTTTTCGCCAGCGGCCATTGAGCGCCGCGACATAAAAAACAGCGAAATACGCTTTTTCTGCCTCCCATTGATGTCAATGGGAGGTCAGAGACGTAAACGCCTGATCATAGGGCATGTCGCTTCTTTTTCCCCACAAAACTGTCTTTACCGCTCGCAGGAGGCATATTCGGAAGTTTTTTGGCACGGTTTCCGCATCAAATAATGTCTAAAAAAACTATATGTGGACTTACCATAACGCTTGATGCCTTCTGCAGTAATCAACGGCGTATTTACTCCACGTAATTGCTGCGGCGGTTTCTCCTATAGAAGACGCTCCTTTTTTTCTTGCTTTCATGACTGCACAGAAAATTAGTATACGAAACTGTAAATGCATAATGCATTAAAGGGGGGTTTCCATTATGGGTAATCCCTATTTAAGAGTCCCCAATAGATAAACAGATAATGGGGTGTCTTGCTGCTTAAACCCCCCTCTACCGCTTCTAGCGATATGATGGTATATCGCTAGAAGCGGTAGATCGGCGATCAGTTGGGGTTAAATATCCGGGACACCCGCAAATACGAAGTATGAAGAGGCTACATCGCTGATTTAGCACTGCAGCCCCCTCACTGTTTTTTCCCTCTGGCCGGTAACACCGATGTGTGCAGGGAAAAGTCGGTGAAAGAACTGCAGCGCTAAATCAGCGATGCTGCGTCTTCATACTCGGGATCGGTGTTGGTTCCAGCAGTTGGACCCCTACTGATCACAAAGCGATTTCCTGTTCATGTGTTATCACTTTGTGTGATGGGAATAACCCTTTCAACATAACACAGTTCTGTCCGGATAATGCTTGGATGGGCTGAGTCCTCCAGAGTGAGAGACCCTCTTTGTAGTTCTTTTCTGGCTACTAGACGAGGGTCCTGAACAGGGAAACTCTCCCCCATTGTTAACCGAGAATTCTCGAAGGTATTTCAAAATGGGTTTTCTTAGTCAGACAACCTATAATACATTATATATTTACATGGACATCCTTTTGATATCAATGGGAAACATGTAATGCTTCATTTCACCTGTGGCGACGCTGCATTGAAACTGAACAATTTCTGGGGTCACTGCAGAAGGACTCTTTCTGATCAGCTTATTTTTAGGGAACCCTTAGGCCTCATGCACACGACCGTGTTTTTGCGGCTGCAATTCCCCCGAAAATCCACGGGAGAATTGCGGCCCCATTCTTTTCTATGGGGCTGTGCACCCGACCGTAGTTTTTGCGGTCCGTGCACGGCCCGGGAGCCCGGACCGCAGAAAGAACGGGCATGTCTTATTACGGCCCGGTTCTGCGGTCCGGGCTCATTGAAAACAATGGCCGCGGCCATGTGCATGTGCGGGCGGCCTGCGGCTGACAGTCCGCTGACAGTCCGCAGCCGGCCGACCCGAAAATCACGGCCGTGCACACGGCTACGGTCGTGTGCATGAGGCCTTAAAAAAAAAAAAAGCGTGATCTTCTGTACAAGAGTTGAAATTTTACTTGTGTGAGAAAGTAGGCCTCTGGTGCCCCACCCAGCCAGCGCCTCGGGGACTTCTGGAAGATTTCTACATGAAGGTTATCAGTACCACTCCTGTTCTGAGGCAGGCTACCATACAACGCTGCTGTCATTACGTATTCCAAGATGAGGTGTTAAGACAAGATCGCAGCCTCGGGAACGCCTGCATGGGCTTGTTGGTTTGGAATTATTTAATACCGGCACTAGTTGTTTTTCATCCTCCCAGGATTTTCTTCCCACAGAGTACCCTCAATTTCTTTAAAGTACAGGTGTTTCTAAAATGACGAGTTTGTATGTGGAGACCTATGAACACCATCATGTATTGGATATTCAGGAACATCTCCACCATAAAAATCAAATGAGTAAATACAAGTTTTTTTTCCTTCCGGTTAAGATGCCTTGAGGGATATATTTTGCCTGATTCACCAATTTGTATATTCGGCATTCAATAGATTGACAGAATCAAAAAACAAACCTCAAAGCTGGAAAAATCAATTCGCCCAATACATTTTCTTAGAGGAAAAGTACAATGCAGAGTTTTGTTATTCCTCCTGGAAATGTATGAACAATCACAAGGATAATGGTAACCACCGGCTGTCAATTTAGAGTGTGTCTTTGCATAGTCTGAATCTGGCAACACTGGTTGTACAGTTTCAGACTGCGTAGGGACACATTATTGACTAAGGAAAGTTGGACATGTATGAATAAATTGACAGGAGGCATAATAGAGGAACAGCACAATGCAAAGTTTTCAGAGAAGATGCCCCAGCATTGTTGTTTAATGGGGAATACAAGTATTTACTAAAATAGACATGTCAGGAGAGCAGACCGAAAATTACGCAAAAGCAGCGTCCGTCTTATACACGGGCTGCATCTTGTGGTGTCCTCATTTACTTGAATGGAAATGAAGAATTAATTTTAATACCAGACAAGTAAACTTTTTTTTTTGTCATTTTGGACAATCCCTTTAATGACAAAGCGACTTGGTTATACAGCGATACATCCTCTGCCCCAATATTGTTGTAGATCTAAGCAGGTTTTACTCTTCCGGGAAGCTGGATGCATAACGGGCCCTGTGGATTGTCATCCAGTTTTCTAAGAAACCGATAAATACTATATTATTCAGCTATTTCATAGTTAGGTTTTTTTATTATTATAATAACGTCAGGTATGTGAAGGGGTTCTAACCATTTAAGGCTTTGTTAAAGTATTTTTAGGATTCGGTCAAATATTCCAGTATTTCCTCCCTTTTGAATCCGGTCCTGACTGTGGCCCAAGAAATTGCATCTAAATGTGTGAATCCAGCCTAGGTGTCTGCGGACCAAACCGTAAATGACCACTGGGGTCTTTCCTTTGTCTGAAAAAAAAAAAAGGAATTGCTTAATTACAAGTAAATGTTACCAAACGCTTCTAGTAGTCACAGCCAGTCGGCATCTTCCCATAGATATCTAGATTCCTGCCAAGATCGCATTGGCCAAAAAAGGGACAATGTATGTCAATTAAAGAGAAAATATAGGCAGAAATGATCTTCTGATATGTCACACATGCATGGCAGAAGACCCCATTGTGATCTCGGACCATTCGGGGCTTTGACACCACTGATTGTTGTTACTACTGCTAAATGGGAAATTTCATTTGGGAATTCCTATTTAAGGAGTATCTGCGCTTTCATCAAACTTTTGATATGTCAGAGACATATCAAAAGTTTGGATCATTGGCGGTCTGGGTGTGAAGACCCCCACCATTGCTGAAACGAAGATGCAGACGTGCTCAGCTGAACGCTTTGCTCCTTTTGGCTGTGAACAGCGCTCCCCGAAAGCTTGAAGACGGCTCTCAGAGGTTCTACGTAAGCCGTTTTCATTCTGACAGAGAGCGCGGATCACAGACGAAAGTGCAAAGCGTTCAGCTAAGCACCTCTGCATCTTTGCTTCAGCAATGGTGGGGGTCTCAGCACCCGAACTCCCACCCATCAATACTTCTGATATGTCTCTATGACATATTGAAAGTGCAGATACTTTAGATAACTGCATAAGATAAGGGGCAAAACAAAGACACCACCAACACCCCATAGAATTCTAAAGAGGAAATGAACACAATACTTAATTTGCTGGATTATTTTATTTAGATGGACAATGGATTTCTAGACGTCTCGCCGTGTCCTAAATTAATAAATATCTAAGTTTGCGCTTCAGTTGTAAATCTTATTGCTAAACACCTGAAGGATGATATTCCCTGCAATGACACAATGAGCCTTCTGTTAATAAGAGCTTCACGTTGTAAAGATTATGAGCCGCAGAGTAATGGGGATTTATTTTTTCTTTATTTTAGACAAATAGAAGTTATCAATCTGTTACGTCAGACAGGCGCTCACCTTTCCTGGGAAGAGCTGGAGCACAGCGGCACTGAACTTTGCAGGTAAAAAAAAATAAAAAAAAAAATTTTAAAATTGGATTTCACATTATAAGAAATGATGGTATATCGATCAGTTCCTGACTGGCTCGCTGATCCCCACCAATGCTCAGAATGATGGGGCTTCTTTACAGTTTTTTTTTTTTTTTTACCCTACACAGCGGCGCGCCTGGCCATTTGTGGTGCATGGAACGGGAACACAACCCCTTTCCCTTCAATACCGCTTTAATTTAGGTCCCTGTGTTGTAACTGCTTGGGGGAAAAAAAAACTAAGCTAAAAACTGCATCAAAACTGTGTGTGATCCTGGCCTTAAGGGCATTACATATAAATAAGGGCTAATAGGTTATTTGCCGAATAACCCCAAAAATGGGTTCACCGGAGGATCCTCTGTTGTACCAGTCTGAATCTGTTACTAATTCATCGACACCCTCTGGTTATTAGTTACCTAAAAAAGAAATCAGCTTTCCAAAATTTGATTTGAGCAGCCATCCTATATGTAAATGAATGCGCCTCTCCCGTATTATTGCCAGAAAGGCTCCACTAACATATGTTTGGTAGGTTAACAAGAAGTAGAGGAAAGATGGATGGCAATATGACTGCAGGATCAGACTACACTGGTTGTATGTAGTCTGTTACCATGGAGAATCCTAGGTCTACATAAGAGCCATAGACGCAAAAAACAGTTCAACATTTTTGTAACCTGGAATATAATTAATGTATTGAAACCATAAAAAAAATAAGAAGAAAGATTGTTTAAAAGGAAGGTCACACTTCACAGCCAGACCCCTGCACTGTCCCAATTCATTTCTATACTTCCATAAAGACGCCTTAGATATTTCGGAGGTTGACAGACGGCCGCTTTTCAGGCACCGAACAATAAATAGATCTTTTAATTGCAATCTGTGCCCTGGATTGTTTATGGTGTATTCCAGGCCGGGTCACTTCAGGAAGGGCTGATCAGAATAGTCGTCTGCTCGGACCCTGTAATGTGGTCGTCTTTCTTTCTGCTGCATTCCCTGCACTGTATGTGGGGAGAGGCTCACAAATGGCATTCCTTTACACACTCTTATCCCGCCTTCATGTTCTGCTCATCCGGTGTAACTGGTTTACTCAGTCTGATGTCCTGGCAAAGAATTTATTCACCGTAGTGAGAGAGTGGTATGTGTAGTACTCAGTACAGCCAGGTATCGAGGCCTGCGTGTCATCTACATGTTAAATATTGTCCACAGCGTGCAGGCCCTTTATCATTCCTATGTTACATTAAATTAAAGCTTCGATGTGATATTTGTAATGACCGAATAGACCTTAACTAGGAGAATTGTAGGCCTGTTACACCCTCTGCATAGACAAAGTGTAGACTATAGTTCACTATCGGGGTATGGTCCCACGTAGCGGCATCTGTAAGGCGGCCAAAACCACCCTCACTTGCGGAGACCAATGACAGTGATTACCAGCAAAATTATGTGGCCATTCCACCACTGCATGTAGAAATGGTTTCAGCCGCCGCCATGTAGGACTGTACCTCGGGCTCCATGCGCAACCAAAAGCAATTTAATGACCCAAATCTGCATAACTTCTGTTACTATAGATCGGCGTCTCGGGCATATGACAAAGCAGTGTGCACAAGGCCTGTATAGCGGCCCTACCTAGTCTCCACTGTGTATGGACATATGGTTCCTCCATAAGACACTATATTCTCCCCTAGAATCAATGCTTTCGAGATCGAGATAGCTGTTTCTTCATTACTAGGAAAGCTGGGTGACCACCAATATGGACTCCATTACAGTTCCCACAGGGGTTGGCAGGTCTCTCTCTTTATGCAGCACTTCATCTCCGCTTCAACACTCCTGCATAACTAGGGAGTTATGCACTTCTGGGAAAGCTGGGTGACCAACAATAATCCAAATTTCAGAAGTAAATCTAATAATAAATGACTGACTAGCACCGGGGTCAGCAACCTTCAGCACTCCAGCTGTTGTAAAACTACAATTCCCAGCATACCCCGACAGCCTATGTCTGAAGTAATAAAGCCTTTGGCTGTTAGTGCATGCTGGGAGTTGTAGTTTCACAACAGCTGGAGTGCCGAAGGTTGCTGACCCCTGGACTAGAACATTAAATAAGGAGGGGAATGCTAATTAATAAGGATTTTTTTTTAGGTATAAAATAAAGGGCCTCTTACACCTGATGATATTCGGCCGGTGCAGCGAGCGCCGATCAACGAGAGCCGATCAACGAGACATCGTTGATCGCCGCTCGTTTGCTCCTGTCACGCGGAGCTATGGATGGAGACGAGTGGTCGTTACTCCAATTGCTCGTCCACAACCATTATCATCATGTCGGCAGCACGTCTCCCAGTTTACACACCAAGATGTGCTGCCGACAATGATATTTTACTTTTTTTAAACTATACTGCCAGCAGATGATCGAGTGTTTGCTCGTTCGTCTGCTGATCGTTCCCCTGTTTACACAGGGCAATTATCGGCAACGAGCGTTCTATGAACGACGGACAAAAGTAGGACATGCACTAATTTTGATGGAACGGACGAACGGAACCGTGAAAACAACTGAAGTGTGCGTAGCCCCATAGAAATTAATGTCTGGGTAGCACCCTGAAGAAAATAGCTGAAGTGGGCATGAGGCCTTAGTGCCACATGACACTTCCTGCTCAGTGTTCTCATTGGAACTCCAGGCCTGATGGCAACCAATGAAATGTCTGCTGCTATTTTCTTATTTATTCTCTTCTCTGAGGCTTCCTGCACTCTGCCGTGATTACGGCACGGACGCACCGTGGAGTATCATCCGCAGGTTGTCCGTAATCGCTGACCGCGCACACACAAGATGTGCATTAATTTCAATGAGCCCGGACCGCAATTGTCCTATTTTTTTTTTTAGTGGTTCAGGCAATGCTTGGACAGTGGAAACCACGGTCGTGTGCATTGGCCCATAGGGAAGCATGTGTTCTATACTATCCGCAATTGCAGTTAGTATACGGCCACAAAACTACGGTAATGTGCATGACGCCTGAGGAGTCTTTTACCCACTGTTATCTGGATATTGTACTCGTACCTTATTCAGAGAAATGGCATGCAGTCGTACCAATATTGGTGTGCACCCCACAAAAAACTATTCTTTGAGGTATAGGACATAAAGCAGTCGTTTCCAACCTGTGGCAAAATTACGTCTGCCAGGGCATGTTGGGAGTTGTAGTTTCGCAACCGGTGGAGAGTCACAGGTCTGAGATTATTGCCGTTCTTAATTGGAATTTTAGAAATGAACAAAATGAATATTCTAGCAAATATGACAAGTATTTACAAAGCATCTTACAATCCCAGCGTGCCAACATTGAACCTTATGATGCCTCCGAGGTGTCCTTAGCTGCGGCATTCCCGCAAACAAGATGTAAGTGACACACATGCACTATTTTGTGGGGCATAAACGTGGATGGGCTTACCGGGCAGTTCACATTTAGATCGACATAAGTTATTTTGTAACAGTTTTTTTATTTTGAATAAATGGTCGTTATTGATTTTACAGCTTGGCTGCTATCGGAGATGTTGAAGGATTAACTGCCTGGATGCTGGCCGGAGTCGACATGGACCAAACTGGTTATGATGGGCAGACTCCAGATCAAGTTGTAAGTCACTCAAAAGTATCTCTACTGCTAGGTGTTATCTGCTGAAGGCCTTCATCTACATCACCACTAGACTGCAGTCCAGTACTTCGGCCTTCGTAAGGGTCTAATGTTATTATAGCCTGCAGAGATTCTACTGGTGGAGTAGAAGTGGTTGCTATTTTGACAACGTTCTGTTCAGGCTGTGTGATATGTCTGCTCTTACTTACAGGCAGAAGCTGTGGGGAATGAAGAGGTCTTGGAATTTTTTAAGCAAAGAAGGGGACAGGTGAGGCGTCTGTGGTGGATTGTGTGGTGTTGTGTGTCCCGTTTGCTCCATAGGTCGCTGCAATCTAGAAAACCTGTCAATGGATTTTCTGCATTTTGGCCGCTGCGGTATTCGGCTACTATAGTCTGAGTTACGCTGTGTAGTCCGACACCCTGTACCTGCTCTATTCATGGCATTTTGTTTCCTAGTTGAGGGATGGTGGCAACCGCTTCATGCCACGAGTACCTCCAATGAGGATCGCTGTATAATCAGGTCCTGACATAAGATTATGAAGTTTATATAAATATTACAGTCCTGTCCATGAAACATTTTCATAGACGTGTATGATTACCATGGTGGGCAGAGTCCTGGGCTGGAGAAAGTCGGTTTACACCTCCTCCTATGGTAGATATTGGCCTCTGATAGGAGTCTCCCTGCCCTGTGATAAGTTATCGCTCTATTCTTATTATTTTACAAGGTGAAACTGTTTTCTGCATCATTTATTGCACATTATACTCCCTCACCCCCTGCTCTGTCCAGACATGTCCTCACCAAAGCTTAATCTTTACTCCCATAGATGTTAATTCTTCATCACAATCAAGTCTCTATCCAGAGGGCTTATCTACGGCCTCCACCCCTGTGTCTTTGTTGTTTTATTTTTCTTCTCACAGTGTTGATACATCTAATGCCTTATGGTTTCTTTAATCTACAATGAAGGGGGCGGCAGACTTCTAAAACTAGTCACAAACGCCAGCAAAGCAGAGTTGCACCGATATATCTTCATAGTAGGGCAAATGGAAGCGATAGATGGGGCTGGGGGTAACCTTGCATGGCAACCCAGAGCAGAAAGCCCATGCTAAGAGCATGTCTCCATTCAAAGGACTCTTATTTTATCAACTCAGCTTTTGGGGGTCCTGACATCCAATTACAAACCCGGATTTACTTGTATTTGCTGTATCAATGGTTCAGATTCCGCAACTATTTCACAATATGCCACGTGGGAACCTATGAAAGTGTAACGAAACCTTCAACAAACTTCTGACATGTCCTAGTGAAATGTCAGAAATTTTGATTGGTAGGGGTCTGAGCACTCAGGCCCCCACCGATCTCTAGAATGAAGCGATCGGGTGAGCGCTGAGCTACTTCGATCGGCTTTTTTTCGGAAAGCCGATGTAGCAGTGTACAGGCCCATAGACTTTCTATTGAGACCGCTACAGCTCAGCACTCACCGAGCGCTTCTGCTGCTTCGTGCAAGCTATAGGTGGGGGTTTCACACCCCCACCGATCAAAACTTCTGACATGTCAGAAGTTTGTTGAAAGTTTAGTTACCCTTTAATGGTATATTAGGCCATTGCTGCAGCTCGTCCATGAACAGCCTGCCGTTTTAGCGCAAATTGCCACGGCTAGCACAATGGCCACCACTAAACTGTGCCAATTTACAAAAAAAATGAGAAAACCGCAAATAAACCAACACATTCAGTTCACCGGCTGTTCTGGAATTCAACAACGGACATAAGTTTTGTTACAGGTGTTATTAATGTGCAATGCTTTACCTTCTTAAGAAAGTGGACAAACAAGCTTTTCCAAATTTTAAAAGTATTAATTTTTACTGTTTCAGGTTTTCCTCAATGGCACCTCGAGCGATAAAGAAAACTACTTGAGTAGCTGAAGAAATCCCACATTTGAGACACTTTAATGACAGATTGTATATTTGTTCCAAAGCACAAACCCTATAGCGTTTTGATTCTGTGGGGGTCACAACATATCTCCCATGCTTTAAACACAATTTTGCATCCTGACCCCGTTATTTTTCCAAATCCCCCCCCCCACTGGGATCTGTTCTCCGATTTCAAATCAGATGGAGACTGCTTAGAAAACAGTGTCTGTTTCTCTGATACAGCACCCCTCTTGTCCATGGGCTGTGTCTGGTATTGCAGTTCTTACTGTAATGAATGAGACTGATCTGCAATACCAAACACAACCCGTGGATAGTAGTGGTGCTGTTACTGGAAACAAAGACGACCATGTTTTCTAGTCCCGGACAGAGACTTTAATTCCTGCCAACTGTTCCCAGCTCAGAGACTATTCTGCCTTGAGCTGAAGACCTAAGTATTCTTGACACAGAATAGCTCCTAGGGAGATGCATGACAACCCCGTCGTAGTTAGGCAATGCATCCCTAGCAACTAGTCTGTCTCAAGTAGCTGCTGAGCTTAGTGCTGGATTGGCACCGTGCTGAAGGGGGTAAAGCAGCTTGGCGATAGCCCAGCCATGGTCTTCCTCTCCTAGTGTTGTGCGTGTGTGTTTTTAGTGTTATATTTATGTTGCTGTGTATTGTGTTAATTCTTTGAATGTGTGTACATGTGCGGTATTGTAAGCGGTCTCATAATGGAAACCAATATACTTGATAATGTGAAATCGTCTGTTTTATTTTTGTATTACATTTGATATGACGTATGTTTTAATCTGTGGCAACTGAACACGATGGGTGTGTCGGATTGCTATGCACAATTGAGGTAAATTATGCTGCGATGGTTGGTATGTTCACAAACTTGAGCTTTTTCGTCTCAGGGCAGGGAGGAGCGCAAGATGGACTTCTGAAAATAGCAGAAATCTAGCAACAGACCTGTCCCTAACTAAGCACATTGTAAATGCAACAATAACTGTATTGTTCTGTTAGGATACACAAATGTTTCTTGAACGTCAGTGGAAAAACTGGCTAAAATTCTTGTCAATCAGTATTAGCAATAAAGTTTTATCAAAACAAATAATGTGTGTCTTCATTAAAAATGTTTCCTCTTGTGAGCAGGTGGAATCATTACGGTCTAAAGGGGTTGTCCTAGATAAGAAAACAAGGTCCGTCCCCCCCCAAGAAACAGCGCCCCACTTGTGCGTTGGCTGCACCTGGTATTGCAGCATTTACTTAAATAGGAATGAGCTGTAATAGCAAACACAGCCAATAAGCAAGAGTGCCGCTGTTTCTGGGGGGAAAGGATATACATTTTTTTTTTGTAACATCGGACAAAGCTTTTAAGTGGTCACTTCAATTCTAGCTACTCAATTGATTTGCAGCAGAATTTATTTTTGCAAAAATCTGATAAATATTGCTCTGAGACTTGGCTTAAGTACAGCCAAGTCTCATGTGCTCTCAGGTCAAGGTCTCTAATTTCTTATTGCTGGGTAAGGGTCCTCTTACATGGGCTGTGTAAACTAGCGCTGATCAATGAAAGGCGCTAATTTGCTCCTTTCACACGGACCTCATGCTCAGTAATGTATGGGGATGAGCGATCGTAGTAATCGTCCACATACATTTCCATCATGGCAGCATCACATCTCCGTTTACACAAGATTATGCTGCAAAAATATCGTTGGCTGCACAATGATACAAATCAGCCGATGAACGAGCGTTTGCCCGATAAAGGGCCCGTGTAAAAGGGCCTTAAGTTCTGTCTGACACCCTGCAAGGAAACATCCCTAACAACCAGTCTGCTTTAGATGAATTAGCTCATAGCTTGGCACACTGCTGACAAGCCATGCCAGTCAGCAGTACAGCCGGTATGAATAGAAAAAATAAAATAAAAATATCACTTTCTTTGCAGGGAAGGGGGAGTTATGTTAAATGTAACTGAATATTCTGTACAAAACTGAAAATGTATTGATTGTTGGAATTGACTAGATATACATGGGATTTATAATGTATGTTGTACTATCAATAAAAACTGGTTTGATTTAAAAAAAAAAAAATATCACTTTCTATAAATGCAGGCTACTAAATCGGGCATCGGTCCGTCCCTTGCAAATTAAAAAATAGGACAAAATACATTACTTCACAGTCTACCCTAAAACACCTGAACATGATCCAAATATCTGTCGTCTTTCTTTTCTTTGGGGGGGGGAGGGGGTTATAAAAACCGTGTGCAGATAGTGTTAGCTGCAGCAGCCAATCCGCTTCATTTTTATGAAAGTAGAAAGAAAAACTCCACAAAAAAGGGAGTTTTCACTTTATACAAAGGGGTAACTGAATGATCTAACCGGAGGTCCTCCATATGCCCTACTAGGATAACGACTCTAGAAAAAACAGGAAAGACCCGTTTTTCTTTAAACTGCGCCACTCCTGTCCATGGCCTTGTCTGGTATTGCAGCTCATTCACTTGCATACAGTCTGTAGACCGAAGTAGCGCCCTATCTAGAAAAAAAACCAATACTGACATTTTCTAATTTCAAAGAACTTCTTAAAAGTCTTATTTCCATCCAAGACATTTATGGCATATCCAAGGCACGCTTGGTGAGGCGGCTGCCGCAAACAGGTAGAGGATGAATGGAGATTTGGCTGCACGTGTGTGCTCCTGTCTCAATGGATTCCTTGGATGTCGCAGACACTGACGAGCCTTCTTGCCCTCCCCATCCCATTGATTCTCTGCCTGGATGCGGTAAAGGTCTCTTTCTGAACACTTGATTTATTGAAGCGCAATACAAAATATATTAAAAGCAGTAAGTACCTTATTATAATGTATAAGACTACGGCTCCGCATGATAAGAGTCTCAATGGGGGGGGGATCAAAGCGCAGCCTTCCCCAACAACCGCAGCGGCCCGGAAAGAATCCACATCTGACAAACGCTTTTAGTTTTCTGCAGCTCAGGGTTCAATTAGTTTTTCCTGTTCATCCTTCCCCTTATCTGTGATTCTGGTTCCCCTCAGCCTTGGTGTGACTCCGAGTCCAGGATATTGCTTGTCACTCTATTTATGGTCCAATAAATAAAGCAAGGTGTAACAATATATACATTTACATAACGGATACCAGATAATACGGCCGCAGCGAGTGGGCGCCGCAACTTTTTTTTTTTTACTTCTGAATTTGCGTCTGTCGCTTCTGAACAATGCACGGCAATATATTTGATTAATTGTACAGCAGTCATGGCTGCCGTCATGGAAGTCTGATTTATTTCACTACAGGATAGTAAATTAAAAGCCTCAGCATCTCCTAAATGGCAGTTTCATCATGAATTGATCTTCATTTGCAAGACATTAATTAAAGGTTGTAATTTTTTTTTTTTGCTTTCTTTATAAAATAGGACTCAAAAAAAAAAAAAAAAAGCATAAGCCATCCACCTACTGTGAAACTACAACTTCCAGCAATCCCTGACAGTACCAGGCTCTCTTCCTTCGTGCCAATCCTATACACCTTTTGGTGTGTTTTTTTTTTTTTTTAGATACAACAAACTTAGGCATGCACCTCCTAATCAATATTCCACATCTTAGCTCTATGCACCACTGGAGTAAGACTGGCATTTGAAATCCCAGTCCTAGTAAATCTGCCCCTGAATATTGTTGCTTCCAACAGCTGCCACTAGATGGAGCTTACTGCATACTGTGTTATTATGGAGTTCAATGTATAAACTGTATGCAGTAAGCTTGTACACTCCCTCTAGTGGTAGCTGCAGGAAAACTACGTATTAGGTTTAAACTGTCTATGCATGGGATTTGGAGCGCAGGGTGGGGGGGGGGGGGCGGTTAATTGAGCTCCTGCCACTATTAGGGTATGTTCACACAGGGTGGATACGCTGCAGAAAAGGTACACCGCGTATCCGTCCTGGAGCCTGCAGGGAATTCCATACAAAAAAAACAAAACCAAAATGTGGTGCAGTTTTTTGTCCAAAATGTCCGCTGCGGAAAACTGCCCGTAAGAAAAAAAAGTCTAATTATCGATAGCCATGGTGACGCGTCCCTTTAAAGCCTGGCATCCTGGGATGACGTTTCATCCCATGTGACCGCTGCAGCCTGTGATTGGCTGCAGCAGGCACATGGGATGAAACGTCATTCCTGGAGGCCGGGTTGGACGCAGAAGCAGAGAGATCTGGGTAAGTATACTCTACGTGCGGACTTACCCTTAAGATGTATTAAGAAGTTAACCAGCGCAGAATTTTTAACCCAATGCTAAAAATTAGATTCAAGGGTGGAAAGTTGCTTTAAAGGTTCAAAAGAAGGTGGCGGGATTCTCAGAATAGTTATATTGTGACCCCTTTATAAAAAAAAATCACCTATGTAACGTAGATGAAGGCTATAAATCCTGTACCCTCTTAAAATCAACATAAGGAAATTTGGGGCAAATGACTTCTCAATGTCCCCATTGCCTATGGCAAACACAAATTAACAGGGTTTTGTGCAAGATAAAAAAAATGACTTCCCACAAATAGCGCCACTCTTGTCCATGCGATGTGGGCAGTATTGCAGCTCAGCCCCATTCAAGTGAATAAGGCTGAGCTGCAATACCAGGCACAACCCATGGACAAGAGTGGCGCTATTTGTAGAATTAAGTAGCAATTTATCCAATTCTGCGATTCTGTCAGCGTCTTCCTACAGACGGGCTTTAAACCTGTAAATAATTCCTGCACACAGCCATGTTAAATACGTGATTTAGCAACAAAATTTTAATGGTTTTACAGCTGAATTAATGAACACTGGATAATTACGATTCCATATGGCCATTTAAATAACGGAGCTATAGGATTCGGCCGGCAAATTTACTTCATTACTATTATAAATGTATCTGGGGTTTGTGGGTTTCCAATGTAAGAGATTAGGAAGAGAGAGTGTGAACAGGAGCCGCTACAAGCGCAGGAAATCAAAGCGGGATTTAATTTCTACAAACGTAAACCATTATTAAACGTTGTGTTTATGCAATTATGGAACTACATAATCCTAGGAGACAAATCCTTACAACTTTAGTGTAGGGGAGATCCAGAATTTTAAAGGGGTTGTCCGCTTTGTACAATGTATTTTTTTTTTTTTGAATGGTCCCATAACAAACTGATCACAGGGTCTCGCTGCTGGGACCCCCCACTGATCAGCTGTAATATGTGGTGGAACCCAGCAGCAAGTGTTCACATCTCCTGCAGTGCCACCACAGGGGAAATGAAGCATTACACTGTTCCCGTTGAAACCAATGAGCCGTCCATGTAATGTAAGGATGCGCTGGGTCCTCCAGAGAGAGAGGTAGCTGATCTGCTCTCTGGATAATAGAGAGGGGTCCCCCCATTCAGCATCCGTCTCTAATTCAAAAATATGTTATTGGTTTACAAAGTTCCTTTTCAAATAGCCTGAGTACCCCTTTAATTGCATATTGGGACATTGTAAGACTAATGATAATAAAGTCGTACTACATTTTTTTTTAAGATGGCGCACGCTACATACCCAAGCTTCCGTTTGCATCACCATTGATCTCAATGGTGACGGAAACTTTGCGAAAGGTTCCCATTGTAAACGGGTTCCGTTGTTTTGACTGAATCAATAGCGTAGTCGACTGCGCTTTTGATTTAGTCAAGACATCCTTGACGATAAACTTACAGCAAGTCATTTGAGTTTTAGTTCCCTTTGACATGACACGAGGCCTCTCTGGGTGGGGAGACATGGAGATAACCACATGTCCTCGGTGGTTAAGGGTTTTGAATGCTTCGACTGTTTCATCATGTAACCTAGGCGTGTGAGCATTAACCCAGGGCGTGTTTGCGATACACCCACTAAGGCATCCTGTGTTTCATATGCATAAACATTTTTACATTCATAGGCGACATCTCCCAAAATGATATGTGGCCTGAGCAAGGTCAATTCCCAAAAAAATCGGGATGCTATGGAGGACTCCTGAAGAACGTTCCTGCTATGAGCTACACAACTTATTACCACCATTTTCCGTCTAATAAAATTGCATATTATTGGACGTCCAACAAGTTGTGATTCAGCAGGACTATAGAGCCTGTCGTAGCTTTAGGCCAAGTTCACACAGTTTTGTTTTTTTATACTGAATTAAATGCGGAAACTGCGTTTGAATCAGCGCCATAAAATGTCTGCAATCGCCTCCCAGTGATTTCAATGGGAGGTGGAGGCGGTTTTTTTTTTTTGTCCCACGGTGGCTTTTAGAGCTAGCCACGGTTCCGCCTCTGACTTCCCATTGAAATTAATGGTGACGTAGAGGAAGCGTTTTTTCACAGCATTTTTTGCCTGTGGCTCTCAATAGCCACGGGTGAAAAACCACGGCAACAAAGTGCAGCCAGGTCAAAATGTGCCTCAAACAGATATTTTTTTTGCCTGTAGAAAAACTCTGTGAACAGGACGTTATACAGTCAATAGAAAAATACTCCCCTCCTATAAAGAGCAGCTTAAGAGCACAATTACTCGGAGCGCATAAGTAAAATAGCAGAATTCGAGAAATCTCCACCCAAATTTACATTTCGAAAGTGCATGACGTTTCTGTTGCTTATATAAGTTTCTGGGGTGTATATGGAAACCGGAGTACCCAGAGGAAACTCACACAAACACTGGGAGAACGTACAAACTCCATGAAGTCGATACTCTTGTTTGGCTTTGAACAGAGGATCCCGGTACTGCAAAACATCTGCGCTAACCACTGATCCACCATACTGCCCGTGGACTGATAACTGATGCCCATCTGCTTTTCCCCCTTTTCAGCATAGTACCAACCAAGCTTGGTCTCAAATGATTCAGTTCAGACTGGTTGCTATGTATACACTGCCTAACAACCACATATTTTAAATAGATTTGTAAAGCAGCCAGTCCATCCCTGACTTCAAGGCTTAATCAGTACTCCGCTGAGTGCAGGGGAAGGAGCAAGGGCACTCAACCTATGCTTTCCTTATATTTTCCCAAAAATGTTTTATTAATATGTTGTATGAATTAAAGGGGTTGCCTGGGATTAGGAAGAAGGGTCAGCTTTTCTCCCAGAAACAGTCTAAAGGGTCCTCTTACACGGCCCGATGTGTGCCGTGTAAACGAGCACCAATCAACGAGACAGCTCGTTGATCGGCGCTCGTTTGCACCTTCCACAAGGAGCTATGTTTGGGGATGAGCGATCGTTACTAAGATTGCTCGTCCCTATGCATGTCTATGATGTCGGCAGCTTGTCTCCCTGCTGTCAACGATAATATTTTAGTCTGCAGGGCAATGATCGGGAAGGAGCATTCTGCAAACGCTCATTTGCCCGATAATTGGCTCGGGTAAAAGGGCCTTAACTCCTGCTCATGGGCTGTGTCTTGTATTGAAGCTTATTCCTAGAGAAGACTGCAATGCCCGACACAAACCGAGGACTAGAGTGGCACTATTTCTGGGGAAGCAAAACACAAAAGAGAAAAGTTTTTTTCGATTCCAGACTTTCAATTTATTGGGACGGAATTGCATCGGACGGTTCAACAGAGTTGGACCCGGAACAAATTTCTGGAAATTGGCTCATCCCTAGATGTAACTTTCGTTCCTTGGTACTATATATGCGACCATCTTCACTAGGTCACTCTTATATAGATTTTATCTAGACCGCTACAACAACAACGCTCCAAAATATAATAGAATAACGAGAATGGATCCTAATTATTCAATACCTTTTATGCACCACGCAAATATTCTTCTAATGCATCTCTGACCTGGTCTGATCCCAATTATATCGCAAAGACTTCCCTTCAAAACGTATTGATTTATATGACACGTAGAACAATTGCTAAAGAGGACTGCACTGTAAATGTAAAGGAGTGGGACCAAGAACTTGTCCATATGAAATAAATAGATAGATGCACCTGTTTACATTTGCATTTCTATCGCATGGGCAGCCTAAGATGACCTACATTTATAAAGGGGTGTGCCAAAGTTTATTCGTTTAAGACTGGCGTTTCAAAACACCAGTTTTAAAGGGGTTGTCCGAACATTTTTTTGTAGGATAGGTCATCAATATCAGATCGGTGGGTGTCGGACTCCCGGCACTCCTGCCGATCAGCGGATTGATGGGGCCGCAGCATTAGTCGCCGCAACTTGTTTACAGGCTCAGCGCTGTACAAATCAGAGCGCCTGTGATTGTAGTTCCGGTCCCAGTCAAGTGTTCAGTCAGCTGATAGGTCTATTGATGACAAACTAAGAATAGGCCATCAATAAATAAAAAAATCCGGATAACCTCGAATATATTCCCCCCACTATTTATTTGGGAGTATGAGATCAAGCTGAAGTCCCTTTAAAAGTTTCATGTGAACAACAGGAGCACAAACGCCAAAAAATGCCAATACTTTATTCGAAACCCATTATCCAGTGGTTAACCAGCTCAGACTGGGCCCTCAGATAAACCATTGGTGGGACCAGGTTCTGACAAGATACAGGGTCTATGTGGGCCAGCATTGTAATACCACCCACAACCTATGGACAGGTGTAGCACTGGTTTTTGGAAGAAAGCAGCCATGTTTTTCTAATTATGGATAACCCCTTCATAGCGTTTCTGTCTTCTAAATCACAGATTATTCAGAGGTATACAACAGGCTGATCATATGAAGCTTCAAGGTTCTCCGCCTTCCTCTTCGGCAGCTTTCACACAGCCCTAATATGAGCACATTTTTGGATTTGTATTATGGCCACAACGCTCGAACCCCCAGGGTTCGCCTGAACTAAACTTCATCATACAATCCGTATGATAAGCGGAGTCCAGTTCAGCAAATCCACGGAAGTCTGAAAGTTACAGGCAGAATATGTATTACAGGCTTAATACAGAGATGAAAGCTGGAAGTTGAGAACAGAGTGGCTGTCATCTGACAGCTGCTTAACTCTTAGTTATATGAAGTATTGCCATATAAACACTCACTCTGGTCCCATTACTGGATAATGAATAACAGATAGAAACAGCAAAGCTGGAAACAGGCAGACACATTGCCAAAAAAAATAAAACTAGCCCTAAAATGTTCTTCATTTACATCAATAATGACGAAAGTGAATACAAAATGTTGGCAAAAAGTAATGAGGGAGAAATTGTGGAGCTTGATGAGGAAAAAGGTAATTTATTAAACTTTTTTTTCTCCACTGTGTCAGGTGAAATACAGAGAAATAAAAGTAAATTCTCTATTAGATGTCACCTGTCTAACCCAGGAAAAAGTGCAGAGCCGCCTTAAAAAGAATAAAAAAGACAAGTCACTGGGTCCTGGTTGCATACACCCTTGAGTTCTGAGGGAATTAAGTACAGAGAATTATTTCTGATATGTAATGATGCTATATGGACAGGACTGGCGTATAGCAAATGTTGTGTCAATATTCAAAAAAGGGGTCAAAAAGGGAGGCTGGAAAATAGGTCAACCTCTATTGTGGTTAAAATTATGAAGGTTTTCTAAGAGATGCTGTCCTCAAAAAGAATAACTATAAATATACTAAAATATAACTCCATATCAGCATGGGTTTATGAACGATCGATCCTATGAAACTAATATGATCAGCTATGAGGAGGTAAGCGCTAGACTGGACCCGGGGGAGTCATCAGATGTCAAATCTGGATTTTTCCAAAGCATGTGATACTGTGCCGCATATAAGATTGGTGCATGAAACGTGAATGCTGGGACGGGGGAAAAATGTATGTAAGTGGGTAACTGGCTCAGTGATAGAAAACAGAGGGTTGTGGTTAACGGTACATACTCAGATTGGGTGACCGTTACTAGTGGGGTACCACAGGGATCAGAATTGGGCCCAATGCGGTTTAATATATTTAATAATGACATTGTAGAAGGATTGCGCAGTAAAATTTTACTTTTTGCAGCTGATAAACTGTGTAAAGTATGTAACACAAGGAAAATATTGTATCACAAGTAGATCTGGAGAAGTTTGAGGCTTGGAAGAGAAGTGGAAATGACATTGATAAATGTAAGGTTATGCACTTGGGAAGGGAAAATACATTTCACCATTGCAAACTAAATAAGAAATGCTGGATAAAAACTATAGGGAAAAGGACTTAGCATTTTTATTTAACAGTAAGTTTAACGGTTACAACCAGTGTCAGGCAGCTGCTGCTAAAGCAAATCAGATCATTGGGTGCATCAAAAAGGGCATAGATGTACAGGACAAGAACATAGTTCTACCAATTTATAAATCACTAGTCAGACCGCACATGGCATATTGTTTACAGTTTTGGGCACCAGTGCACAAGAAAGACATAATAGAAGTTGAGTGGGTAAAAAGGCGGCAACTAAAGTAATAAATGAAATAGATGCGCTACAGTACCCAGAACGATTATAAAAATTAGGATTATATAGTTTAGAAAAAACTGGTTGATTACCGACACGCACGCACGCACCTTATCGATCTCAAAAGGTCCTTGCAAAGATCTCTCATGATCTACTTATACCCAGGACTGTAACTATAAGGGTATGTGCACACACACTAATTACGTCCGTAATAGACGGACGTATTTCGGGCGCAAGTCCCGGACCGAACACAGTGCAGGGAGCCGGGCTCCTAGCATCATACTTATGTACGATGCTAGGAGTCCCTGCCTCGCTGCAAGACAACTGTCTCGTACTGAAAACATGATTACAGTACTGGACAGTTGTCCTGCAGCAAGGCAGGGACTCCTAGCATCGTACATAAGTATGATGCTAGGAGCCCAGCTCCCTGCACTGTGTTCGGTCCAGAACTTGCGCCCGAAATACGTCCGTCAATTACGGACGTAATTAGTGTGTGTGCACATACCCTAACAAGGGACATCTCATACGTCTAAAAGGAGAGAAGGTTTATACACGAACAACATAGAAGGGGGATTCTTTACTGTAAGAGCAGTTACCCTGGAACTAAAAGAGGATTCAAAAGGGGCCTGGATGCCTCTCGAGTGTAATAATATATTACAGAGTACTAGTAAAGCAGAGCCACATCATCGAAGGTATTCTATGAAGAGGACCCATGGCGTTAAGGAGTTATTGTCCATGACATTGTGTGTAGACCCCATTGCACTCATACGCTGCCCACTCTTGTTCAGTTATAGTTGAGACACTGACCAGACAATGTCACATCAGATTTCACCCTACAGACATTCAACCGGTTAGTATTATTAATAGCAACAAGTATATACTGTATACAGTCCTAGAATCATAACCTTTCACCCTAGAAGACACCTGTTGGACAATTAAACCTGCTAGTCGAGTCCAATTGGAGCTACTTGCCTGTCACATATTAGAGTCTTATGAAAAAAAATAAAAAATTCTTCTTTAAATTGACAAATATTCCTAGAAATCCCCCTCCCAAAAACATATACTTTGTTACTTCCATCAAAGAAACAAGCACATGATTTGCCAGATCTCAGCACCTGCTCAAGATCCTAGGCCCTGCTCAAGACCCCCAGACCTGCTCCAGATTTTAGGCCCTGCTCAAGAACTCAGCAACTGCTCAAGATCCTCCACCTATTCGAGACCTTCACACCTGCTCAATATCCTCCACCTGCTCCTGATCTCAACTCCAGCTCAAAACCCTCCATCTATTCCAGACCTTCGCACCCTGCTCAAGATTTCAGCACATGCTTAGGACCCTCCACCTATTTCTGCTCCAGATCCAGCGCCTGCTTAAGACCCTCCACCTATTTTAGATTTCAGCACCTACTCAAAACTCCTCCACCTGTTCCAGATCACAGCGGCTGTCCAGGACCCCTCCACCTGCTCGAGATTTTAGGCCCTGCTCAAGATCTCAGCAACTGCTCAAGATCCTCCACCTATTCCAGACCTTCACACCTGCTCAATACCCTCCACCTGCTCCAGATCTCAACTCCTGCTCAAAACCCTCCATCTATTCCAGACCTTCGCACCTGCTCAAGAGCCCCCACCTGCTCAAGATTTCAGCACATGCTTAGGACCCTCCACCTATTTCTGCTCCAGATCCAGCACCTGCTTAAGACCCTCCAACTATTTTAGATTTCAGCACCTACTCAAAACCCCTCCACCTGCTCCAGATCACAGCGGCTGTCCAGGACCCCTGCACCTGCTCCAGATTTTAGCACCTGCTTAAAACCCTAGCAGCAGATAATCTGAACATCCCTAGGCGAATTTACAGAATAATTTCCAGTGTAACTTTTCTAGGTGTTCACCGCAAGTCTCCTCAGGACAGCCGTGTCACCTAATGCTATTATGAGGTGATTCATTGATAAACCAGCCCTGCCTGCAACACATGGACCCATCATCTAATGGACTTAAATAATAATAAAAAAAAAAATCACAGCTCCTTTACTGTGGCGTTAATAGCTGCGGAGAGGGTTACACCTGGGTGGAGTTTCTCACTCCCATTTCTTGCCTCCTCCAGCTTCTTCTAAAAAACCTGTTGAGCAATTTCTATTTCTAAGGGAAGAAAGTACATGAGCTGCTAGGAACAGGTTTGACCATGTCTGCTGACGTTTGGCTCAGTCTTCAGATGGTTGTTAAACACCCTGAAAAAAAAATAGCCTGGAAAAACTGGTAATGTCAGGCGAGGGTGGCATTCCTCTGTGATTGTATAGGTATGGCTTGGTAGCTGATGCTTGCGTATATAAGGAGTGCCCTTGTTGTTGGGAAGCTCAGAAGATCTCATTGTGCACTGGAGAAGCTTGGCACTCAGGTGAGTCAGGAGGAAGCTCAACAGCCAGAGATTGTCTCTTTATGACCTTGACAAGCTTAGGCTGGAGCAATCCCTCAGCTCTGCTACATTACAGTATCTGACCACCAGGGTAGAGAATAGGAAGGAACCTGCTAGATGGACAGGAACGAAACGCCAACTGGAAGTTCTGGAGAATTGCTCCTTATTAATATTAATTTGCATACTATTTTTTCATATTTTTTATTGCTGCATACACATGCGCAAAGAAATGTAGCAGAACTGAGTTTGTCAACTGGCACAGATTATTGGGATATCAGGTAGTGTTCTCTGTTTTACAGAAGACTAAACTGCAGGTAAACCTAGTACATACTCTAAATTCGGTTATTACCATGCACAAAAAATGCAACCCCCCCAAATCAGCTCTGCTACATCTGTACGTCGTCTACTATTTTTTCTGTTAATGAGAGGCAGAGGTGCTGGATAGATTAGTACGCAATGTGGGATACACAGAAATCTAGGGTGCATTCTGTCACAATGTCTTGGGCCTGCAATTTATCTGATAATATAGATTCTGGAAAAATGTCTAATGCACAGTATACATGATCTGCAAATACAGAGATGAAGTAGAGCTGAATGTGTTATTTAACTATTTGGGGCTGTATTGTTTGTGCATTGCGATAACTCCCTGAGTTCAGATAAGTAGGTCCATCTGCAATCACAGATCGCAAACTCCGCTCTGCTACATCTATGTAAGTGTGTGGATCTGTATATAAAAGGTTTTATGCCTGTGTTTTGTATACCGGCTTTTAACTTTTACTATCCCTTCCTTTATGTTATGATGTATTATAGGCCATAGTGTACATGGCTGCACCTGTCCCAGCACTAGACAGAATATACTACATCTGTTTACAGCAGTATATGGTGACTTTATTGCAGCAACTACAGGGGATTTTCCTAATAGATACTTCCTCGATACTGCAAAACTCTGGTGACTTCCTTGTCTTCTCTAGAACAAGGTGTGAAGTTACAGTTCATCTAAAGTCTACCTTTCACAGATCTCAAAATAGATGTTTGTAATTTGGCACAGGTCATCGATATATCGCAATGTGGTTTTATGATGTGCAAATGGTGATGACCCAATGTATTAGACGACAAATTCAGCTCTGCTACCTCAGTTTATTACAAGTCTTGGAATCTAGCCTTGTTCACAAAGGGATTAAGTCTACGGAGACTGGTGAGAGGGTTTAAAGGTGTTCAGATGGGACTTGTCTCTTGTGTAATTAATTCAGTGTTTATTGCTAACATGATCATTTCTGTCTTAGGTGTGTCTGGCGTGTGAATGTTGCTCGTCCACATTGCCGCCCCCTCCCTCTGGAACGTGCGCTACTGCCTGACAGTCTACCTGGCTCAGTGGTTCTTAACAGTTCAACAGTTCTCTATCGAAATTGTGAAATGTTTAGGACCACTTGACCAGGTGGACGTTCTCTACACACGGTGGACGCAATGGAGAAGAAGAAGGGCCCCAGCATCAGGATGACCAGCTTCCCCCTGGGAAGGACCAGAAAATCGTCCCTAGTGGGAGTACATGTTAACCTTTTCCTTGCCAGTTTCAATGCATTCTGACTATTAAATAGTAAAAAGAATCACACTATATCTGTACCTCTGTTGCATAGTATTATGGCCACAATATCTGGACCCCTAAGGGTCAACTGAACAGAACTTAGATCACCATAAAACCCAATGATCAGCTAATTTTTGCTCAATAGGACCTTAAATGGGTCCGGGGGTTGTGGCTGTACCAACACTAAAATATGGCCCTATTACGGCGGTTTAAAAATCGGTGAAAGCATGGCTACTCTGCTTGGGGTCTGAGCTGGACTGCTGTACTGGACCTATTGAAACGGAGCTCCTCATGATAATGAACCTTCCATCTGCGTTTTATCAGCTTAGGGTATGTTCACACGGCCAAATTTCAGACGTATACGAGGCGTATTTTGCCTCGTTTTACGTCTGAAAATACGGCTACAATACGTCGGCAAACTTCTGCCCATTCATTTGAATGGGTTTGCCGACGTACTGTGCAGACGACCTGTTATTTACGCATCGTCGTTTGACAGCTGTCAAACAACGACGCGTAAAAATACAGCCTCGTCCAAAGAAGTGCAGGACACTTCTTTGGACGTTTTTGGAGCTGTTTTCTCATAGACTCCAATGAAAACAGCTCCAAAAACGGACGTAAAAAACGCCGCGCAAACGGCGTGAAAACGCCGCGAAAAATGCGAGTTGGTAAAAAAACGTCTGAAAAGCAGGGTCTGTTTTCCCTTGAAAACAGCTCTGGATTTTCAGACGTTTTTGTTGACTACGTGTGAACATACCCTTAGAGAGAAGTGTCTGCTTTTTTTTTTTCTGGAAACAGCGCCACTCTTTAGGTTCTGTCTAGTATTGCAGCTCAGCCCCATTCAAGTGTATTTTGGAGCGTAATACGAGCGCTTTCCGCTCCGAAATATGCCATGTGAACGCGGCCTTATCCTTTTAATACTGGAGGTATGTTGGGCATAACCTTTTATTTGCAGATAGCAATTTCAATGCAAAATATATGAATTATTTTAATATATGATATGTATAGTTTACGATGTTTAAGGGAAGGATTAGGATTTTGGATATGGACTCTGTAGGTTTATTTGTTTTCCTACATTGATCACACTATAGAGTAAGTCTCAATATATTTGCAAGCTTTCTTAAAAAAAAAAAAAAAAAGAAAGAAACCCCCCCCCCCCAAAAAAACCCTCTGTGTCCCCAATGCATAATCTTTAATAGCCTACCATGTGCTATTCATAATACTGGTGTCTTCTTATGTGGCAGAGGCGCCAATTGTGTAACTAAAAGTCACAGCATGGCCTGAGCACCTTAAAAATCGGATATTGTGATCTATAAAAGTACAGATGTAGCAGAGCTGAATTTGTGATAAAACTTTGTGATCGGTTCTAATGCACTTTAAGATGATGTAGTAGGTTCAGAACCACAGATGACACAATGTAATAGGATGATGAGCTGCGCCAAATGACAAACTCTTCTTCCTTACATCTGTATATGAATGAAAAGGATATTAACATAAGAAAATCTGCTTTACTATCGCACATTACTGGAAACCAGTTTAGAAAATGATGTTGCTAATTGTTAATTGCATTATCCTACAATTAAAATCAATTAGAAATCTTAATGCGTAATTCTAATCATTCCTTTATTTTCTGTAACGCACGAGTATAATCAATGTGTAGTAGTGTGGGCTCCCAATGAATAGAATATGAAAAGGTCTGAATTATGAAGACATCACACCCACCATCATAGTCATAGATTTGTATTAGCGGCCATGACGGGCTCCCAGTAAAATCCCTCTTTTTTTCATGCTGGAAATTTAGATATTTTTATTTTCCCTTCCAAGGGTTCAATGAGATTAGAAAAGCATTGCAGCTTTCTTCCAAAAACAGCACCACCATAGGTTGTGTTTGGTATTGCAGCTCAGCCTCATTCAAGAGAACGTTGCAATACCCGACACAGCCCATGAACAAGAGTGGCGCTGTTTCTTCAGGTAAACAGCCATGGTTTTGTAATCTCATACAACCCCTTTAGCCTAGAAATTAAATGACTTTTCTATATTAAATCACACATTACAACAATATAATTTTAGGCTACGTTCACATGTAGTGGACTTGCTGAAGATTTTCAATCCGGACTGGCAGATGGAAAATCCGCAGCGCAATATAGCAGCAGCCAAGTGGATAAAATTTGAACAAATGTAATCAACATGTTGCTGCAATTTTCCATGCAGAAATTTACCTGCGGTGATGATTTTTAAATCCATAGCATGTAAATTTCTGCTGCGGAAAATTCACGGATGTGTTGCATTTTCCTCATTGAATTCAGGAAGGTAGAAGTAATCCGCAACAAAATCCGCAAATCCAGATTAATTTAAAAAATGTAAAAAAAACTTTTACCCAGAAATTCGGCTAAGTGTGAACTTCGCCGAAAATGTATAACTCCAAATGTTATTGCCACAACAGACAAACTAGTGGTTGGTTAGTCAGCATATACTTTATCACAAATATGCACAGCTAGTGCAGTACCACTTTTTGCCAGCAGACTGGGGAGCTTTATACCGCTCTACTCCAAGTTCTACATTAAGGGTATGTTCACACGCAGTAATTCAGGCGTTTTATGCCTCGAATTACACCTAAAAAGACGCCCCTAATACGCCTACAAACATCTGCCATTGCTTTCAATGGGTTTTACGGTGTTCTGTTCCCACGAGCCTTAATTTCACTCGTCGCTGTCAAAATACGGCGCATAAAATGACGGCTCGTCAAAAGAAGTGCAGGACACTTCTTGGGACGTTTTTGGAGGCGTTTTTCATTGACTCCTTTGAAAAACAGCTCCAAAAACGGCTGTAAAATACACCGAGAAAAACGCGACTTGCTACAAAAACATCTGAAAATCAGGAGACGTTTTCACCTGAAAACAGCTCCGTATTTTCAGACGTTTTTAGTCACTGCGTGCGAACATACTCTAACGCACGTAGTGTTTTCAGACGTTTTTCGGGCCATAAACGTCCCGAAAAACTACAGAAAAAGCGGAAGCAGAAAAGCATCTACAAAAACGCAGCGAAAAATGCGAGTTTGCTTAAAAAAAGTCTGAATATCAGGCGCTGTTTTCCCTTGAAAACAGCTCCATATTTTCAGACGTTTTTGAGTTTGTGTGCGCACATATCCGAAGGGTCAGCTCACACAGTTTTTTGCAGGCAGAAAATTCTGAATGGAAAAATCAGTTTTTTTAAGTGTTTATTTTACCTCTTTCTTTAACATGCAAAGGAAAAAAAACGCGTCAAAAAACAGCTGCGGTTGTTCACAGCGGTCCCCCCCCCCATCTCCCATTGATTTCAATGGGGTTTTTGAAGCAGAAAACGCCTCAAGAAAAGGTCATGTCGTTTTTGTTTTTTACCACAAGAGGACAAAAACGGTTCAGGAAAAAAAATGCCTTTGACTCCTATTGAAATCAATGGGAGGACATTTGGGGTGTTCTTTGTTGCCTCTTCCCACATGAAACCTCAAAAATCAGATCAAGTGGCGTGGGAGGATTATGTGAGGCCTCCTGTTAATCGATGTGCCAGTTATCGCCACTTGTCCCAAACGGAGAGGGACAGAATCCTTGAAGTGAGCGACCTTGGTTTATCACTCCGATAGATCGATACGCACCTAGGCCGAGATGTCAGCACTGTTCAATGTTGTGTCCCCCGGTGGTTGGGGGGGGGGGGGGGGGTGGGAACAACGAACGGAAATGACAGCAAGAGGTGCGCGGAGGCGAACCTCTGCACGGACAGATCGTCTGATTGGATGAATGGCGCGTAGTGATCCATTCTGTACTGCAAGTGAAATTGAACGTCACATCCCAAGCCTAGGGCGGCAACGACACAAACCATCAGAAGCGTTTAAACGACATTGAGCTAGGAGCCAGAGCGCTGGCCGGGGATGCAGATGCTGGAGGGAGCTTAGGTGGCGCTATCTACAGAGTGTTTTGCGCTACCTACAGGGGTTGTGGGTGGCACTATCTACAGTGGGGAGTGTATTCCGGGGCTCTCAAAGCTCACACTGAAGCAGCACTGCACTCATTAAACTCGTTTCAGGCTGTCAACGTCTATACACGTGCTAACTGCACGGGGCATCGGCAGTTGGAACGTATATAATTGTATGGAAGTCGTGAAGGGGTTAAGGCCAAAAATAGGCTGCGTCCTTAAGGGGTTAACACATCTATCGATCCTGTGATTTCCACATTTCCAAAAAAACTTTTCCTTCTTGGTGCTGCAATTTCAATGTTGATGAGTGTAGGATGCCACCGGTGTAAACAAGTGAGTTTGTAAACTTTCTTCCCTCCTAGATATTCTACCATGAACGGTGAGCATTCAGGAACCACAGAAACTCGAAGTGTAGACCACGTAAAGTTACAGAGCGGGGGTCGCCGAGGCGCATAGTGCAGAAAAGTCACCAACGCTCTGTTGACTCAATAACTGCAGTGTACAAACCTCCACTGGTATTAGCATCAGCACACAAACTGTGCCGGGGGAGCTTCATGGCATGGGGGCCGAGCAGCTGCATGCCAGCCTTACATCACCAAGCACAATGCCAAGCGTCGGATGGAGGGGTGTAAAGCAGCCGCCACCGGACTATGGAGCAGGGGGAACATGTTCTGTGGAGTGACGCTTCTCTATCTGGCAGTCTGATGGACGAGTCTGGGTTTCGTGAATGCCCAGAGAACGTTACCCGCCTGACTGCATTGTGCCAGCTGTAAGGTTTGGTGGAGGAGGGATAATGCTATGGGATTATTTTTCAGGGTTCGGCCTAGGCCTCTTACTTCTAGTAAAGGGTGATCTTAATTCTTCAGCATACCAAGACATTTTGGACAATTGTAGCTGCCAACTTTGTGTGACCAGTTTCAGGGATCGGCCATTTTCTGTTCCAGGATGACTGCACCACAGTGCACAAGGTCCATAAAGACATGGTTGGGTGAATTTCGTGTGGAAGAACTTCCCTTCGCTTTCTCCCATTCCTTGGTTGAACTTGATGGATATATGTATTTTTTCAACCGTACTATATAATTTGCCTGGCCTGCACAGAGCCCTAACCACAATGTATACTGTGAGCCCGGCCCCACCCTCCAACATCAGTGTCTGAACTCACAAATGTTCTTCTGCATTAATGGAAAAAAATACCCCCAGACACCCCAAAATCTTGTAGAAAACCCCCAGAAGAGTGGCAGCTATTATGACTGCAAGGGAGGGGGGGGGGGGGGGGGAGAGGGAACTCCATATTAATGTCAATGGATTTAGAATAAGAGGTCATAAAAGCTCCTGTAGGGGTAATAGTGTAGGTGTCCCAATACTTTTGTCCATATAGTGTATGTTATGTCAATCACCTCTTTGGTACTGCATTACGTGAAGATTCAGACAACGCAACAGCTTTACTTGAAATGACTTTTCAAATGACAAACTCAACTCAGCAGCATCTGGTACAACATTTCCATACATACACATTTTCCTTTTTTCACAGTTCCCACCTATTACTATTGCAAAACATGTTGTTCTCTACACACAGGTATGATAAGAATGCATTAAAATAAATTCATTAGGTTTAAAAAGAGGTGAAGGTAAATTCTTTACATAAAAATGTTTCCCCCAGTGCCCACATTTGCAAGAAACCTTGGCCGTGTTATTTTATGCCAATAGCCATATGTGTATTTACAGCGTATCACAAAGAATTATATGTAGCCGCAATGTTTTATTTCTTCTTCCTTCGTCATTTTATGAAATAAAATGTAAAATAAATCCGAGTAAATTTGTATTTTTATATGAAAAATTTTAAATTGGGTGATTTTTAAATTTTTTGTAAATTTTTTTTAGATCAGCGAAGCAAACACATTTTCAAATTAGACTGAGTCTTTGCCCATCATCTATTCAGTGACTGTGGCAATAGGAATTTCTTGTCGTATTTGACTCTGATGTGGGGTTGTAGGCTCAGAGATGATTACTGTAATAAGAAGTAAAGCAATGGACTGTAATGGACTGTGGGCTGTTTAAAAGAACCTATAGCCATTTGAAATAGAATAAACATTCATAAGCGGAATTTAGTGTAACTTAATTTTTTCCCCTGTAATAATATAGTTAAATTATTTTTCATCTCTTAGGCATAAATGAATATTACAATTTTACTGTGAACTAATAGAAATGTTATACTTTTACAAAAAGGGGTAAAAATGCTATATATGAACAGTCCCGGGTGGTGTCCCGCGCTGCCGGGTGTATGTCCCGCCGTCAATTGTATCTGCTTCCTCAGGACGCAGATACAGTTGAACCCACTGCTGAAGCAGGGAACCATCAGCTCCCTGCTTCAGAAGGAGTTAAGAGCGGAGGAGCAGAGGGAGCTTCTCTGCTCGTTGAAGACTCCCCGGGCACAGCGCTACTTTAAGCGCTGTGCTCAGGGAAGCCCATGACGTCAGTGGCTACTGATTGAGCAGATTCCCCGTTGCCGATTATCTGGCCGGGGATTCCGCTCTTAGAGGAAACCCCTGAAGTCACTGTCCATATATGGACATAGACGTCAGGGGCTCCTCCTGGGGCGGAATCCCCAGCCAGACCCTGGACCCCTGATGAAGCCATACAAATGGCGATAGATATGGAACATTTCTTTACAATTTATTAAGGATACTTGGGATGAGGAGTTGTCCCGCAATTCCGCAGGCGGTGTTGTTTCACTATATACCTTTAGATCTTGATGTGGGGGGGGGCTGCCTTTATTGGCTAGGAAGGTGATTCATATTGTTTTGTTGGTTATTAAGAAGTGCATCTTGCGCCACTGGTTACAGGCCTCTGTTCCAGAGATTGCGGAGGTATTGACTACTCGCAAAACATTATTGGGGTATGATAAATTGGAATTAGAACGACACAAAGAAAAGTCCACAGAGCAGTTCTTCAAAACTTGGCGTACGTTTATTGAAAAGCATTATTCTACAGCTGAGATTGGTGTTTTAATGCATATATTTCAATATACATCATGGCATAATTCGCAGAGTGTTCAGGGCACTCTGGGCATGTTACAGAGCAGTTAGGAGACTGACCACCGAGATGGAGGGATTTGGGGATTTGTTTTGAATTGTTCATTTCCTCATGTTTTGCTGATTACAAGTAAAAAGTAAAATTACTTTGGAGTTGGAACACACTGTTATATGATATATATTGTACTGAATGTGTTGCACACTTTACCTGTATGTGTTCTGACTTTGAATAAAAATGATATTTAAAAAAAATAAAAAAATAAAAATGGCGATAGGCGTGGGTTCTCAGCCCCATTCTTGCCCTCACAGGACCGGGCCTTTAATTCCACCAGCATGGTGTAGTAATCGCATATTTTCCTATCTTGAACACAGTCGTTATTTATTTGCATGGTCTTTGCATTCCATATTTGATATTGCATTTTCGGTCATTCAAATGCAGATTTTTCCGGGTGTCCTTTCTTTTAAGTGACATTTGCCTTGTGCAAAAAGTTATAGGGCAATAGTGGGGGTCCATTTGGCATTTATTCAGGCCAGGGACATGTACTCTTTTTTTTTTTTTTTTTTTTGATTTTAATTGTTTTTAAAATGTTTTGGATGTGTGATTCTAGTACCATTTATCTTTCCTCTTCTTTGCGGAGTAACCACTGACGTCACTGTCCAAAAAGATATAATTTTTAAGGGGAAATCAAGTCAAAATGATCTTTTGATGTCCGATACACATAAGAAGATCATTTTGGTGAAGTCTGAATGAAAAAGGGCTCTATGGGAGGTCAAACCCCTTTGATTTTTCACTGGAAATGGCACCTAATATTCTTGGTAAAGTACCAGTGACAGGAATGGACCTTTGCTTACAACAAATAATTGGCTGTCGGAGATCAGACCTCACCATTGTGATCTTCTCACTTGTATCTATGACTTAGGACATCATTTTGACTGGAGTTCCCCCAAAAGGATCTGAAGACCCCTATTAAATGTGATTTTCTGCAATTTTGCCAAGGTACCTTCTTTGAGAAAAAACAAACCCTAAAAAAAAAAAAGTGAAATTGCATAAGATTTTAGTGTATCCCTTTAGGGAGGGAAAAATAAATAAAATCAGAAGAGATTTTTGGACTTTTTGTAATAGCGATATCTCAGCGGTATGTACATGTTATTTCATGTGACCTCAGAAATACATTGTACGAGTTCACAGGGGCAGATATGTGTAATAGCGGCACACAGGGAATTCCTGGCAGAAAAAACGCACCAAACTGTGGTGCAATTTTTCATCCAGAATGTCCGCTGCGGAAAACTGCAGCACTTTACCGGCCGGCAAGCAGGCCGGCCCCCTGGGATGACGTTTCATCCTAGGAGACCGCTGCAGCATGTGATTGGCTGCAGCGGTGGTCACATGGGATGAAGAGTCATCCCAGGAGGCCGGGCTTCGAATGTGATCCAGACTGGCCTCCTGGGATGATGTTTCCGCTACATCACCTATGATTGGCTGCAGCGGTCACATGGGATGAAACGTCATCCCAGGATGAAGAAACAGACTTCTGGGTAAGTAGAATATATATATTTTTTTTTTGCAGAGTTGCCTTTTTTTGTGGCGGAGACGCTGCAATCCCACCACAAAAAAAGGCAACTGCTTTTTTTTTTGTGGGTTTTACCGCCCCATTGAATTCAATGGGGTAAACCTGCAACAAATAAGCAGCGTACAATTGACATGCTGCAGATTAAATTTCCGCACAGCAGGTGAATTTGAGCGTTTTTTTCCGCTCAGTATTTACGTAGTGTGTGGAGGAGATTTGTTTTATCTCATCCACTTTGCTGCCACTGCATTTGCTGCGGATTTTCTGCAACAAATTCAATTGCGGAAAATACGCAGTATTTACGCAACGAGTGAACTGACCCTATTAGTGCGATAATCACACAATTATCTCCATGCAGACTAAAACTATGTCCGATGGACCCCAATGACCCATAATAGGATCTGGACAACCCTTTCTAAAAATACAGGTGGGTCCAGTTGGTGAAATCCCTGGCTAGGACTCATGTAATAGTTCATAGCACCGATTCCTCCATCCCGTGGGGGCGCTCTTTTCAGCAGCTCTGGCTAGAATTTGATTGTGGACACAGGGACTGTACAAAGCGGTGGAATATGTCATACCACAAAGCTTTGTACACAGGGGGAGAATGGTCCTAGATTTTATGTATTCAACCTCATTTTATTACAAGATTCCATAACTTTGTCGGGATAGCTAGGATTTCTGCTGAGAACTTGAAGACTCCAGTAAAAACGTTAAATATATGTGAAAGGAGATCTTATGTGTCAGGGGTCAACAATCAAAGGATTCATCAACAGACCAGACTCTGGTGTGTATGGGTAATTTTTAGCTCATCTTTGTTCTCCCCTTTGAATCCAGACCCTTTATGTGAAGACATCAGAAACTAGCAGTAGCATAGCAGTAATGGAGAATAGTTAACTCTTTAAATGGTCGGACATTGACTTACAGGGTAGTCACCTATAGGTGGCGCTAGGGAGGGTTAGTTTTTCTTCCCTCTGGAGGAGAGCTATTTTGCATACTTTTCCCCAGGGTGCATTGCCCTAAAGACTCTCTACTAGCTGGATCTCCCTATGGAGAATCCGTACCTTTAATGAAGTAATAGAGAAACAAGGAAAGTATCATGTATAGATGTAGAATTTAGGGAATCCTTTGGTTCTGTTCACATTCGAGACAACGGCAGCCATCATGGCTGTGCCATATCTATTGTACGATGAATACAAATGGTGCCTGACGGACCCCCATGACTCATAATAGATTCTGTCAATGGACCTGAAATGATAGTGTGAATAGCTTTATATATCCAATAAACTGATCAGTTTCCCATAAAAAAAAACAGATTAGTCTAAAATTGGTATTGAGCAAGTATCTTTGTGAAGATTTACATACCAAAACTTCTAACTCTACCTGAGAATGCCCCCAAAATGAGCAGAAATGGCCCTTTTAATGCAAAGGATCATGCACCTTCGCTCTTTTATGGACCAGTTTGATATTCCCTAAAATCGGGAGAGTTGGTAAGTATGCAATTCACTACCATCAAATCCACACAGGTTTGCTTAAAAATTAGCGACAAAGCAAGTATATAGAAAATGTTATCATTTCTCTGAGCTTTGTGGAGGAGTCATAGTAAAGTCGCCAGAGCAACCAGAACTACATACGTTATTTACTGGCGCAAATATAAATTAGGCAAGAAAATAATAAATCAAAATTTGTTGCCTCTACAGCCATCAGTGAAGGGGTTAAATGACATTTCAGCTGAATGACGGATAATTTGTGACATCCCGCGTGGACAAATATGTCCGGTCATTTTTCACATGTCCAGTCAGCAGATATGTCATCGCCTGTCACATCCAGCGCCACAGTCCTATATATCACTTGGCCCTTTACTTTAAGCAGAGGATTGGCCTCATAAGGTCGCGGCCGAGTCTTGAGCCATCGAAAGATCATGGTCATTTGGGATTCTCAGTAAATCTGATCCAATGGATGCGACTCGGAGGAGTTATAAAGAAAAGCTCCGTCATAGAACAGACTAAACATTTCATATCACAAATTTCCGTCAATCAGGGTAATAAAAAAAGACGACAAGTGTCCCAGGAGGTTTTACGCCATTTTTATGGCAATTCTGCTGCAGCAGCCTAATGTGCAATGTAGTGAATGGAAATGTAAACATTTTATTTTCCTTATTATCACCAATGGGGAATCAAAATCATTGATTTTTTTTCTGTTGGATTTGTATGTACTCCAATTTAAAAATCTTCTGAAGGCCTCTGTATGATATCGGAGGCATAAAAAAGTACAGTGGAAGCCTCATGCACCCCTATGGAAGCCCTATTACGACTCTGGCAGTGTGCATGAAGCCTTATGGTAAATTCCGATACGAAAATCTGCCACAATTACACAACATAATAGGCAAAGAAACTTGGTAAAAACTTGAACCACACCTTTCTCTATTCCTTACTACTGCATTGACTATATATTTGTAAAAATAAACTTATAGGAAGGACCCCTTTAATAGCTAAATGATGAATCGCAAAGTAATGTTCCTACCAGAGGTCTGAGTAAATCATTGCGTAATTTCTTCAAAAACCACTAGATGGCTCTATTGAGCTCTTAATCATTCACATAGCAAATCCTAAGTAATAGCCACTATCAAGGCTTTGCAATTATAATCTTAGATGTTGGTCACTATATTCTAAGCATGCTTTGGGGGCAATAGAACTTTTCAGGCATGTGTAATTATAGGGAAAAATGATTGTATTTAGCAATATTGCTCCATGTTTAAGGACATATACATTCAGTATTGCCATCTTCATCAATGCTTCCTGCTGAGTCCTATTGCATATATTTGTAAGAGAGAGCAGGCTGGTGAGAATATGTGTTTTATTCTAGCTTATGGCTGTAATAGATGTGCTGTGAGGCATGAGGCTGCATGCTGAGTATATTCAACAGCCCATAGACTACTATGCGAAATGACATACACACACCTTGTAACGCCTTACATGTCACATCGCAGGCACAGTGGTTGTAGGATCACACATGGGGTGTTGCAATGGATATAGTGAATATAAATGGTAACCAGCTTTATTATAGCACTGCTCCATTGTGGTACATTTACAGCATTGACCTATGCGCTAGCAAACTTTGTGAAGCTTAATAATAGTGACCAATAAAATAAAAACTTGGTAGAAGTCAACATTAAAATCACGGAACGATATAAACAATCAATGTCACTGTCTGTGCCACTGCCGCTAAATGATCAGCGCAGATGTAGGAGAGTTCATTTTGTTACTTGTCATGAAGATAATGGTTAGGCCCCATTCACATCGCATTTGTGCTATCCGCCGGGTGTATACGTTTTTTTAAAATAAAAACGTGGACCATTGAAAACGTATATAAACGTGTACCATTTTCGGTTTACGTCTTTTTTTAGCGTGTACGTTTAGCATGTACTCATACGTCGGTATACATTTGTCCGTTTCTTACCTAAGAAACGCATGTTTTTGTTTTTTTTAAAGTGAACACTGATAGATTTACTGCATATAAAAACGGATACAAAACGTATAGCATTCTGTTTGCATAAGTCATCCATTGAGATCAACGCTAAAAAAACGTTACGTCGCTCATAAGTTTTTTTTAAGTACAGAATAGCGTATCAGACTACACTTTTCAGTACTTTCAAAAAACAGTATCCCAACGTAAACCATGACAAACATAGACCAAACAGATGCTATTTTGGTCTACGTTTGACCCATTATAGTCTATGTATACGCCGAGTTATATGTTTCAATACTTTTTACAAGCGCGATGTGAATGGGGCCTTCGAATGGCACAAGTGAGGATGTGCTACTGAGACACACACACACACACACTAAAACAGAGTACATTAAAGGAGTTGTCCAGGAAAAACATGGCTGCTTTTTTCTAAAAGGCTGGGTTCACACGAGCATGTTACGTCCGTAATGGACGGAACGTATTTCGGCCGCAAGTCCCGGACAGAACACAGTGCAGGGAGCCGGGCTCCTAGCATCATAGTTATGTACGACGCTAGGAGTCCCTGCCTCTGCGTGGAACTACTGTCCCGTACTGAAAACATGATTACAGTACGGGACAGTTGTCCTGCTGCGAGGCAGGGACTCTTAGTGTCGTACATAACTATGATGCTAGGAGCCCGGCTCCCTGCAGTGTGTTCTGTCCGGGACTTGCGGCCGAAATACGTTCCGTCCATTATGGACGTAACATGGTCGTGTGAACCCAGCCTAATAGTTGTGTGTGGTATTGCCTTCATTAGAACTGAGCTGCAGTACTATACACAACATGGACAGGTGTGGCGCTGTTTCTGGACGAAAGCAGCCATGTTTTTTAAAAATCCTGGACCACTTCAAATCAACCACACACACAACCTACGGCACTCCAGCTGTTGTGAAACTACAATTTCCAGCATGCCCGGACAGCCCTTGACTGGAATAATAAAGCCTTTGACAGTGAGGGCATTCTGGGATTTGTCGTTTCTCAACAGCTGGAGTGCAGAAGGTTGCTGACCCCTGAGATAGCGGTTCAGCTGACAGCCATCAGCCCGAGCACTTTAAATTACAGACACATTAAGTCTGTGTTCACATGTTGTGGCTGAAGTATGGCCTAAACTACATGCAAGTTAGTGCAGCTAAAAGTAGTTGAAATGTTAATGGCGCGGTATTGCAGCTAATAGCCGCAATATCTTGTGCCCATTAAAGGATTATTCCCATCTAAGACATTTATAGAATAGCCACAGTATATGCCATAAATGTCCGATAGGTGCGGGTCCCTGAGCTTGGCATCTACCTCCAGAACAGGGGTCACACG